>NC_090945.1:25877783-26180814 GCF_040807025.1 Struthio camelus
CACAGGTTAAATGGAGAATTTGTATTGTTTAGAAACGGAAACACTTGAGCTAGCAACAATTAGTTGAGCTAATAGTAAAGTAGTGCCTCCATTTTGTTCTGTGCATTTCTGCTGTTCCCTTGAAATGTTTTATGGACTTTAAACATAATGTCCTGAAGTAGTGTGATTGTGGTTAACCAAAACTAGATAACAGAGATGCAATATTTTTTCAAAACAGCAAATTTAATACTGTGGTACTTTTAGTAAAGTCCTCTATTTTAACTGTGCTGTATATACTCATTCTCAGAAGTAATACACTATGATGTTGACTCCATTTGGGGCTGATTTTTTTTCCACACTTTGTAAAGTCCATCCATGTATGCCTGTGCTCCTGTGTTCAGAACAACTGCAGAGTACACAAGGAAATCTTTATGAGGAAATGGCTAGCTATTAATTCAGATTTTTTTCCTCAAGAATAAGAGATCAAAATAGTCTAAAGATTTTTCAGAAGATGCTCCCTGTAACAAATCCCACTAATTCTGTCTGTTCCCGTCTCCTGACAAGCCAGAAAAACTCGCTGGAAACTGCTGTAGACTTAGTTATAAACAGCTTTTGCCTCTGTTTGACCTCCTGCACAGTAAGAGTGCAATGGCTGCGCAAGATAAACCAGTCCTATTGTAAGATGACTGAGCTCTGCAAGTGCATCTTTGATGTAGGTAACTCTTGGGGTAAATTGAGTTCCATAATGTTTTTTGCATATATAACCCATCTGTTAACTCTCTATCTGCTGGACTGAAGTATAATAAAAGTAAGCTGCTTTAAAATTTAGGTGTAATTTTTCATATTGAGGCATGGTACCAACAGAACAGTGTTCTTGCTGCAGAAGACTCTATATATGAGCATAATTTATTAACTCCTTAATGCCATGGTGCATGTTAGTGTGTTTTTAAATATATAGTGTATGAATGTTTTCGTAATGAAGCACTTTCAAAGCTTAATTGACATGGTTTGAGGTCCTTTTAGTGCAGATACATTTCTGGAAGTTCCACCATGGCAGCTGAAGGATTAAAGAAGAAAGTCTCATATTTACTTAACATGATAATTAGAGAAGTGACTGTAGAAATTTCATAACTTTTAGATATTCCAAGAGGTTTTGCTAAGCCAGTGTCTAAAGACAAAAACCTGGGGCCTGCTCCATATGTTTTTTGCTTATTGCTTATAAAGGTTTGCCTGTTCCTTATGCTTTTTCTTGGTAGGTTGGGTTGAATTGATTGAATTGACTCAAGCTAGTTCTTCTGGATGATAGTGTAGTTGTAATGGTACTCAGTTTCAGCAGTGTAAAACAACATCTGAAGGAAGGTGGAAACACTGCTTCAAACACTATGGAAGTGTTTCATGATGGCCATTCTGTTGCAGTTTAGAGATTTGTATGTGTCAGCAATTATTAAAATACAGAATTTTTCACAAAATATATATATATTTTTTTATGTCTCCAAATAGTTCTACACCTTTAATATTAATTTTCTTCTTTTGAAGTCTAGAGATTCTATCAAGCTGGATGACCTGAAGGCAGAGGTATCACCACGAATTTCAGCAGAAGATTTGATTGACCTGTGTGAGCTAACGGGACCTAGTCATTCCAAAACACCTGTAAAGAAAACAAAGTCTAGCAAGCCAAAGCTGCTGGTGGTGGACATTCGTAACGGTGAAGAGTATCCTTCAAATCTAAGTGCAATCCATGTCAAATCATGCTTGTAACAATTACCTCCTCTTTATCTGGTGACAGTGTGATATTAGAATGGGAAATAATAGGAAAGGGACATGTAAGGCACAGTAGAAAAGCTGATGGCAGATTTTTGTCACGGGAGAGCCTTGGTTTGTACAGAAGAGGACAAACATTGTATTTTTATCTTCACGCTTTAAGCTGTGGTTCTAGTGAACGACTAGAGCAGGAGAACTGTTATGAGTAGACCTTTCCCACTTAATGTGACCAATGTTTTGGAAGTATGGGAGGCTTTCCACGTAAGTGGAAAGAAAATGGAGAAGGATTGATAGCTCATGTGCTTTTCCAATCCCTTAGTGGAAAACCAATTCCTATTGAGCACCACCTTGCTACTCTCAGGTAGTGTAGCCTTGGGGCTGCCCTAACTTGTCCTCTAGCTTCCTCACAATCAGAAAACGTCTAAACATATCTTGAATCTATCTTTTTATCACTGTTGCCACCCTATCTACACCTTAATCTTTCATTTGTTCATTTTCAAATACGTAGTGCTTTGAGTGTGGAAGTTTTTACGTGTGGAAGTTTTTTGATGCAGCGTGATTAAGGCGTTGGGTTGATTTGTTTGGAAGGGAGGTTCCATCTTGCAAATGTGCTTTACAAGGAACATGCATCTTCACCAGCATCCATCTAAAAGTGGGAACAATAGCAAGGTTTTATTAGATACAACTTTTAACAGTCTAGAGAACATACTTATTACTTTTTTTATGTCACTTTTAAGTGCTGCTCCTTTCATAATAGCAAAGATGATGTAGATTGTTGCCTTTGAGGGAGGTATACTCTTAACTTGCTGGGTGACAAGCTTCTTATTAAGCTGGGTCCAAGTCTCATGCTAGCAATGATACTCCACAGACAAATAAGGAAGGAAATAGTATGAGATCTGGTCCACCTTCTACTCCAAAAAGGAGAATCATTTCTGTTACATACGTTGGGCTTTTTCTTAAAGACCTCCAGTGATAGAGATCCCACAGGCTCTTAACTGGTAAAATGTCTTTGCTGTTAGGGGAAAAAAAAAATCTTCCTCATGTTTAACCTGTTGCTGTTAACATATTGCATATATATGAGAAAAGAAGTGTACGTTCTCAACAATGAAGTTAATGCTTAAGATTTCTAGGTTTCCATACACTGATTAAATTGTTACCCTTTAATGGTGGATGAAGGCTAAATATTAAATATTTGGGCTAAAATATAAAGTAGAAGTTTAAATAAATAAATGCCTTTAACCTCCTGTTTTTTCATCAATTTGTAGTTTATTGAAGCACTATTTTAAAGGTAATTATATATCCAGAAAAATAGTGCCACAAGCATTCCTCTCTATTAAATATTAACAATATTTATGACAAGTTATAGTGAAATAGAATAGTAAATACGATTTTTACTATGTAAATTGAAGTAAATTTATTGTTCATATAGTAAACTGAATCATATAATTGGAGGATTCTGAATTAAAAGTTATTTCCAAGGAGTTATAATGTTACTGTATGCCAAGCTTGAATTTATAGTATGATTTGCTGTCTAGATTAAAAAAAAAAAAGTCGAAGGAACATAAAGTGTTTTTTATTTTGCTTGCATGTATTACTTTCATTCAAGGTTTCCAATTAAGCAGAGATTCATGTGTCTGAATAGTTTGATTCTTCATTGTCTGGGCTTGAGTGACTTCTATTTCTCCTGGAGTTAGATTGTTGAAAACATGGTCCTCTTTATTCAGAAAGCATTATGTGTGTGTGTCTATATAAATATATATTATATGTGTGTGTGTATGTATGTTTGTATGTGTGTATAGATAGATATAGATATATACACTTTTTTTTTTAGACTTCAACTTAAAAGAAAAGGCCCTGGAATCAAAAGCTCCAAACAGTTGTTGTCACTGTATAGAAAGATTGATACTACTGAGTTAAATAATGTTTTTATTTCTACGTGTGTTATTCTGTTGATAATTATTCAAGCTGCTTACTAGAAATCATCAAGGAGAATGCAGGGGGAGAGCAGGTAATATAAAATGCCTAGACTAGAATCATTGTACTGAAAGGCTCTTATCTGTGTACAGTAATTGATTTATTAATGCATCAGGATCGAAGGCAAGGTGTTTGTTTAACGTATTTGTAACTTTCCTAACAGCTTGGTAATAGGTTCTACTATACTATCCTACTATATCAGCTATACTATCCTACTAATCCTGTTCTACTGTAGCGGAGTAGAATCAAAAGTTTCGATTATTTGAAAATCATTTGAGTGCTATGAAATAAGTGGCTTTATGGGGCAATCTCCCATATTAAAAAATTTTCATCAGACTTTCCCTTTGTAGTTCTTGAACGAGGAGACACACTGGAGAAAAAAAATCTCCATAGCTCAAACAGTGCATTGTAGTCACCGCTGCTGCTGTTTCTTTCTGGTTGGAGTTCATGGCGAGTAAAGTATGTTTCCATACAGAAAACAGCTTCTACTTTCCACCTGTGACATATCTATAAATAACGAATGGTCTTAAATCTTCTTGGTGTTAGGTAGGGAATGTCATTTTTGAGAAGTCAATCTGGTAGGTAATAAACCCCTTGAATGAGTTATTCTGAATGTCAGTTGTAGGAGAACATAACTGTATATGAAAAATTATTAAACTGTCAGCTCTTCTGAATATGCATAGGAAACCATAGGAATAATGTGTTATGTTCAGTGTTGTATTCATTGTTGCAGCAGCTTAAAGCTATTGTCTCTGTGTTCATCACAAAATATTGGCAAACTGGTCAACAGGATCAGACAGCGTGTGTAGCTGTGACACGTATTTTAAAAAGTGAAGGACCACTTCAAGCTGTTTCAAAAGTATGACTACTTATGTTTTGCTATTTATCTTGCTCAACATCTGTGCCTTTCATGCTAGACTTCATTCTTTCACTTTGTTTTCAGTGTAATTTGAAAAAAGCATTAGAGGACTTTCTACCAGTATCAGACATACTTCATGTTTCATATTAGGACGTATTTGAAAGCAAAGGCATTGTTTTGTAATGAAGCTCATATTGCAAGACTGAGAGCTAGTGACCCTTTTTCCCTATAGACAGCTTTACAACAGAAGACTTTCCAATGAAAAGGTAATGTACTCAAAGCAGTGTCTCTGGCAGTTACAAAGCCAGGAGTTCTGTCTAAGCCTCATTTCATTAAGCATGTTAACAGAAATACTGGCAGCCTTCCATTCCTAGCTACAACTTTCATAAGTACTTTATGGTCTCAAAGTCTGTCGCACAAAATCTTTGCCTTTTTATCGTCTTAGTACTGGGAAGTTTAAGATGGTCACTTCAGATTAACGAGAATGTGAATGACAAGAAATACAGTCTGGCTCTATCTGGTTGGCTATTAATGTTGTCAGTATAAGTAAGTAAATGTATTTCTTTTGGAAAGGATTGTGTCAAGGTGCTCTGAGCAGTTAAGCATAGTCAGTGGTGTGAGTATGTTCATCTAAGTGTATTCAGGGCATTGTTCTGCCTAAAGGACTATTGCTTCAGGTCTTGCCATCGTTAGTAGCAATGAGAATGATGCAGTTATAAATCAGAGTGGTTGAGGACTGGTACGGAGTAGTGAAGGAGTGTTGTAATATTCCCCTTCAAAACAGAACCAAGCTAACTACATTAATGAAAGGTGTGTGATCATCCTCATTCTTTTGATGTTTATTTTTCCCACTGTATAATAATGATAATGATGAAGCTGCAAGTGTTACACTGATCGCAAGAAATGAATGCTAAGTCAGTTAAATTTTACCTCCATTTAAGGCAGCTCCCTTTAATTAAGCCCTAGAATCTACTAGCTTTCTACAAGTACAGTAATAAAAAATGACTAATCTGAATATTTGACGTTGTATTTATTTTTGCAGCAGTTTGCTGTTTCCCATCTCCTCAAAGCTATTAGTGTTTATTGTTGGGGAAGAGAAACATTCCATGTTCATGTGCATGCGATCTATAAAAGTAGTCCAGAGTTTTTTTGTTAAGGTCATGACACTTGATTCAAATTCAGAAAAATCTAGGTAGTAGTGGTCCAATTTAATTTTTGTTGAAGAGATTTCATACGGAGTTCACATTCAGTATTTTTTCATAAAATCTCATTGAATGATATTGTTTGAGAGCAAAGCATGACTAACTATCTTGGAGTTCTAGCGTTCATGTTAGCTTTTTGCTGCATAATACCTGATATGCTCTCACCGTTAGTGGGGCTCCAGATAAGTACGCGTGATGCTCTTTCATCTGAGGATCGGAGTGCATCTGTGGCAGCATATAATCCCTGCCTACTTTTGGCTCACGCTGTGAGCACGTGGACTTGATTCCTTTTAGTGTTGAACTCCTCTGGAACGGTGCCACAACTGCTCATGGGTGTTCGGTTCCTGGGATCATACTAGAGTTGATTTTAAGTAAAACCCCCAGGAATGCATGTAGTGTGGGTTTTGAGTCCTCAGCACCAACTGTTTTGTTTTACAGATCTGTTCCTGTTGTGCCAGGCTATGTTCCTTTTGAAACAAACAAATCTTCATTCTGTTTTTTCTTTTCTACATGGTGTCAGAAGTTGTTTTCTCCAGATGAATAAATAGTAACTGAGGTTTGTCAAAATCCATCAGCGCAAAAGACTAGCACTGTTGTATCACGTCAGTCAGGAGGAAGAGCAGGCCTCTGGAAGGGGGGTTGTTCTGATTTTATGTACTTTCTCCACTGTAAATAGCTAGGAGAAAAGAAAATAGAGACCAAGCTCACTGGACTGTTTGAACTGAAACGATAGTGGGGGTAAAAAAAATTCTTCACTAGAATGCAGAAAGTTCCATCAGCTTTACTTAAAAGTGGGCTTCAGACTTAGTTGTCAGTATTGCAGTAATGTTTAGGGATGGTGTTCCCTCTCAGCTACCCGTTATAGCTGTGTGTATACCCCAAATGTCTATGCCTTTCAGATGCCCTTAACAGTCCTCCTTAAGCTTTAACCGTGGCCACATTTCTGGCAGCATCAACGTTCCCTTTGGTTCAGCATTTACTGCAGAAGGGGATCTTGTCCAGTGCCCAGCTACTGCCATGCTCCAGAGCTTTAAAGGAAGAGTCGTCGTGATTGTAGGAAATGCAGTGAAGAACACAGCTGCCGTAAGTCTGTTGCTACAATGTAGAAGTTTATACTTGCACCTACATCACAGGTATTGAATCCAGACAGTAGTAGATAACTACTACTGTCTGGATACTTGAGATGTTAGTAACATACAAAGACTTTGGGCGTCACTACAGGATTAAAAAAAAATTTTTTTGTTTGTTTATGCTTTTGGACAAAAACCTATTTCTCTTCAAGTGATAAACACCTGAGAAAGCTGATGCTTTAAAATGAAATTACTTAACACTGCTTTTTCAGCTTCAAAATCCTTATTTTGGTCTATTATGAAAGTGACATCAGCACTTCTCATGTGCATCAGTACATCTAGCCGGTTCTAGTTTTCGAAAATGACATGGGTTTTGCGTTTACTCTCTGTAGCATTGCAAAGCAAATGCAAGGCAAGTAGGGAAGGGGCAGATATGTTATGAAGTCCAAAGGAAATAAAATACAGTTTATATCTCTCATAGTAAGAAACAGTGATCAGTTTAGCTTTTTAGAATCATTTAGCTTGTCTAATTTCACTCAGTTAAGGAAAGAATGGTTCCTACAAGTAACTTCGGTGTGGTATTTTTATTGTCAGTGTCTTTACCTATGTGGAGAAAATAATCAGACTTGCCTCTTTCTTTCCCTAACTGAACACTCAATGGTGTCGTAAACCAGTAGAATAGCGAGTAGAAGCATTTCTTTTTCCATTCCTCCTTAGAGGTGAAGCAATTTTTTTTTTCCCCCTACGACATGCTCTTAGCTACAGTACACCTTGGGTTCACCGCAGTCTCTTAGGCCTGTTTACTCAAAGGGCATGAACTGAAACCTTGGTATGACTAGGAGGGCTGTGAACAAATAGAAGGTCTTCATGTGACAGATAGCAGAAGCATCTACTTGGTAGATGTGTTCAGTTTATACATATAGGGAGTTGTAACGGCATGAGAAATTCCTTTCATTAACCTATGTTTTGTCATTTAGAAAATTAACTTTTAATGTGTGTCATGTCATTTAAACAGAAGCAGAGATGGCATAGAACAGACTGCACAGCCATCTCAAATAGTTTCAGTGAGTGAGTATCTAGGTTTGTGCATTAGATCTGGGTAGGCTCATTATAAATATTTCAACATGAAGTCAATCAATTTGAATAATCAAAGTACCTCACTAAATGCTGAATGCATAAATCTCTCCTCAAAAGAACAAATGCAAAACACACAAAATGCTAAGTGCCAAATGGAGATGATTTAATGGCCGCTTTAAGCATTTGATGGTGGGTTATGCAGCAGCTTTCAACAATTACATTTTAAATCACTGAACGTCCTAATTTATCTCAGTAAGAGCTTTACCATTCACTAACCTCTTGGGAATGGGGACAGGGAAAAGAAAATGCCTTAGTATTCACTAATGAGCGTCTCTATGGGAGATGTCCCACATACTAGCAAGTCGTTTTCCAGGAATTGTCTTCCTGGACCAGTCAAAAATGTTGTATCTGAAACAAAGGAACGCTGTGTGTATTATGTCTAAAATGGAAGAAAGAAACAACCTGAAGCAAGTATCCATTGGAAGGAAGGGATAAAGGCTTTAAATATGGGATGTATACTACACCATAGCTAAGAAGAGGGTTTTTTCCCGCAATGCTGTAACACATTTTATGCAAGTTTAAATTTGTCTTAGCTTTTACTGTCATCTTGCACACTAAATGAAACATTAATTTACTAAACTTAAAGCTTACAGTGTGCTTAGTAAATCCAAACACTTACAGCCCCGTAAGAGGGGGCTGCCGTATCCTTACACCCAGCCTTTCTGACCGAGTGAGACAGTGTTTACTGGGTTTACCTGTAATTGTCAATACTATAGTTTTCCATAAAAAAGAAATGCCGGTTTGTCTATTGATTTGTTTTACAGTTCTTGAAAGTCTTACTGAAAAGTACAGAGTTTTAAATAGCAACAAAATGTTGGATTGACCAGTTTGGCCACAAATTGAATACTGGAGCCTAAATACTGGTAGGAACCACTACCTCTGTCACACCTTTACAGTACTTAAAAACCAACCTCAATCTCACTGTGCTAATAAGGCTTAGAGCTCCTTTCTTTTTCAGTTTTACTTTGTATGGCTGTATGGAACTGTGTATAGCTATTCATGAACTTAACCAATCCAAAAATTAGTAGCTTGAGGCTTGACAAAAACAATAGCTATTCGTTTTAAAATTTCACTAAGTAATCTAGTTATATGAAAAATTGCAAAAGAGAATGTATGGAAACAAAAACAATTTTGTGCAAAGAAATTTTATAAGATGTTCAATTTGAAATGTATCTTTTCTGAACAGAATTACATATTTCCAACTGAAAAGGAATTAGTGACAAATTGTTCCCTTCATAAAGGAGAATTTTTTCAGAAGCGTTGGCTGATATTTACTCAGTTAAATATACAGAAAAGACTGGTGCCTTTAGCTGTTTTATTTTAATTTATGCAGGACTGAGGGAGGGAAGCGTGAAAAATGCTGCTTGATTTATGTGGCCGTTTGTGTTTAGGGGGTTGAATGTTTCAGTTGGATTTTGCATTAGTAGCCTGCTTGGCATCCTTTAAATAAAGGGGGAAGGGCAAGCAAAGTTGAGTGTGCTGAACAGATTTGTAGACAAATGGTTTTTCCCCTCTTCACACTACTTTAAATTGGAAAAAAAAGGTTGTCTAGCATTTTCTTCATGGGCAAGGCAGGGTGGGGGAGTGAACAAAAACTCACAAAAGTCCTGTTCTGGCAGGAGGCAGAGGAAGCCAGCAGTGCCACAGACTTGAGGATCGCTCTGGCTCTAAGTGAACACTTCCTTACGACAGAATTTAAACAGGATAATCCCACTTGTTAAGCTATTTAGTTTACTGACCGTGAAAGTTAAATGAATAGATTGCCTAATGTATGAGTGCCTTACTTAATGTGCTAATAGCAGCGTAATGGTATTGTAAAGAGGAACTTGCATTTGGCATCGTGTAATGGTGCCTGGCTCGCACTTGTGCTCTGCAGAATATTCCTTCATTTAGCCTGGTTCTAATTTTGTGCTTGTCTGTCTGCTCCTAGGAGATTCTGGGCATTTGTTAACAGAGCAGATACTTGTTCATCTCTGAAAACAGCAGGAAGCGTCCGTATAAAAGGCATTATGTTGGAGTTAATCAATCGGATTCTATTCTGATTTTTAACTTGTAAATTAAGTGGCAGCACCTCACAAGTGAATTAAAATTCCCTTTCCCACATCCACTGATAAATAAGGAATTTTTAAATTCCAGTATGGGCAGTTGGGTGTTTATTATAGTCAAGTGGGAAGAGAGTGGCTAAGTACAACTTTTGTTGTAACTTTTGTTAAATGGCAAATAGCGTTTTGGTGCTCATTAAACTCTGCATCTCCTGATTTTGATCATTTTCAAAGTGTGAGACACAGTGAGTGCAAAAGCAGATCATAATTTTGCATATGTAGCAAGGGGATTGGTTTGGGTTTTTTGGAAGGGTGACATTTCTTCTTCGTTTGCTCTCCCCTAATCAACTTCGAGGTGCTAGGATGTATCTGTTTCTAGTTCCAGCTTTTTGTCTGTATTACTGCAATGCTGACTGAAATTAGAACAGGAGAAATAACTTAGCTGGAATTAAATCATGCTCCAGCAACTTGGTTTTGACAGTGACACACTTCTACTTGAGCGCTGTGGCTTGGATAGTACTATTTTCTCACTTTCCCCGGTAGGAAGTAAAACAAGTAATTTTATTTTCAGTTAAATGCTGTAGCAGAATAAAGTACAGAGGACATTTTAATCTGTCTAATAATTAGAAACTCGATTTGTTCTTGCCTTGGAAAAACACAGTTAGATAACGCTCTGGGAATGGCACAGTTTCAGTTTGGTAAGAAGGTTCATGAACTGTAAGTCAAAGCTTAAAAAAACCCACCTCTCTGTAGCAACATAGTAAATTCTAAATTGTAATATGCTAACTTCTGATGTTGCATTATTTTTTTTTTTAATCTAGGTAAGTTATTGTTGCTAGAAATCCATTGTCTAGACCATTCCTGCAAGTTACTGAGGCAAAGTAGTAATTCTCATTTTGTCACAAAGCAGCAAATATATAAAATATATGAATTATCTCCAAAGCGAAGACAAGCAATCTGGGTTTTCCATGAGATCTTTTTTGCCCTCTTCAAGGCAAGTGGGAGAGGGCAAGTTCAATGTTCTTTTCCTGTAACACGTTGCTAGCCTGAAAAAAAAATTTTTTTTCTGTATGAAAGTAACATTTTTCTGTAAATGTAGGTGCTAATCCATTGACATAGACGCTTTGTGTTAAAAATGTGGGATAAAGAAAGAAAAAAAATAATAGCAAACATTTGCAACAATTAGCCAGTACCATAAAACAAAAGACAATTGTGTTGGATTTTGTTTTGTTTTTTTCTATGTAACTTAACAGTGGAAGTGAAGTGGAAATGCTGTTTTAAAAAAAAAAACCACTGGAGAGTGTAAAACTGAAGTCCCTTCTCCGTCCATTTGTACTAAGATTTTTAAAGCTTAAAAAGTTTATGCAGTGGAATACGTGTTCAAACCAACATTTAGGTCATGCGCAATTCTCTGTGTTTGTATTCTTGTTCTTAATTCTCTTGATGCACTATTAAAATGTGTTCAGATGCTGATCCTTATTATATGAAGCCTGAGATTTTAAAAGGCACGTAGGTAAGAGTGTCCAGTTCCCATTGACTTTGTATGATTTTGTTGACAGGTTCCATAGGCCTTTTAAAAAAAATCCTTCCCAGAGAAGCTAGTTCCTGCATGCTAATGTTGGTTTCTTGTTAACAGCTTGTCTGAAAAAACAAATGGATACAGATGAAGTTTCATAGGGTGATCTGAAGATTAGGTTTTGCAGAGAATGCTAAAGAGTAGATTTGCTCATGTTTCTAAAGACAGACGTGTTTAGAAGGGCTTAATGAAACTCCAGAGTAAAGTAAAGATAAAATAGTCAACTAACTTCTTGAGATATTTCTACTATATGTCTTTTAGAGCCTACGTTTCCTTGTAAGTGTTGCTCTGCAGAAAAGCAATTTAACAAGTGGTATGCAAAGCGAAGAGATTTTCTCTTTGCAGGGATGGAGGGCTGCTTATGAATTCCACAGTGGCTCTTCTTCATCTCTTTGTGTTGTTAAAGCAGCAGCCTTCACTCTAGATTCTGACTCAGAGCCTACTGGCATCATCAGGTGTCTTTCTGTAGTCTTTAAAGAGGAAGAGACTAAGCTTGTCTTTTGAAGAGGTTGAAAGGCTTAATCAACAGCAATCCTGATGGTTGCACCCCTACCCAAGACATGGTAACATCCGTATTATTTCCAGCAGCATGCTTTCCTCAGTTGGCAGAAAGATAGCCCGGTTGCAGTTGCCAGAACATTGCTCTTCCACAAGATATACACCCCGAGAAAGACACTTGGACTGGGAGCCGGGAGTTGTACTATGCTTTTCTAATTCTGCTCCCATCGGTGGCTTTGGTTAGTTTGCAGTGAACGTGTGAGGTTCACACAGGAGAACACCTAAATGTTCTCCCTTTCCAGCTAGATGAGAAAGAGGAGGGGAAAATGAAAGATGGAGACTTGGGATCAGAATTGAAATGTTCCTTTTCCACTTCTGAAGTAGCTGTCAAAGAAAACAGGCCATTTCTAAAACTCCGGATAGGTTCTGTTCTTTAATCTTTTGTGAGACCGACAGTTATAGTTACTGGAAATTTTAATTGACCAGCCTGTCTGCTTTACTGCACAGTGATTTGGCTCTGCCTGAGATGAGCAATTGTGGGGCCATCAGCTTAACTATCAAAATATGTCAGTGACTTCTGGGAGATACTGGCAGGCAGGGTCTCAGCACCTGCCACCCATCTGGGAGATGCGTAAGAACAGGAGAGATGAGAGATGCTCAGCCTGAATCCTGGAGCTGCGCTGTCAGGCTTCAGAGTTTCCTTCAGAGGTGCAAGTCTTGGCTGTGGTGATACTATCCGTGTGGTCTGTGGCTGTGCCTGTGGGCATCTTTGTCCTTGTATGAGTTTGCATGAATTAGGTCATCTCCATACCACTCAGGGCTACCACTTTCTGGGTCTGTTTTGCAGCTCCGAGACATAATATTTTCTTTTCCTGGTATTTCAGTTCAGAGAATTTGTAATAGTGATAATGAACTAATAAATATGTGTTATAGGATCAGGAGAGCTGCAAGGTGTGAGGACAGCTAGAACGGTATCGGAGATGAATGTGGCACTTCCAGTGTGCGTATTGCTTGTCTGGGGCAGATGCTGTTTTGCTCTGCTCTAAACTTTGTCTGAATCTGCTGTCGAAGAGAACTGACTGCTGCAGGAGGGAACACGTGTGCTGTATGAAGGGTCCAAGGATTTGGGTCTTAGAGTGCAAGAGGAAACAGGTCAAAGCTGGCCGTGTCGGCATGCCCTCAGTAATAGTTCAGAGCTGGTGGTTTCTGCAGGGGTCAGCTGTCAGCTTTCCAGCCAGCAGTCTGTGTACTTATGAAGAGGGCCTCCAATTTGGGTAGTGTTAGTAAAAAGTATTGCAAAGTGCAAAGCTGTGGAAGGGCCACTGAGCATTTCTTTAAACATTTTTCGGCAACTAGGACAGTCTTTAGACAACTTTTACAAAAAAAGCCAAAACTCTCCTAAAGATAAAATGGAAGAAAGGTGAGCAGAACTACTTCAGATGCTTTTCGGGGGTGGAATGGGAGGAAGATGGAACGTTTCAGACAGACTCTCACTTTATTTTTTATATTCAAGCCAACTGTGTTACGTATCTTTTTAAAAATATATTTCTAATCATTAACAACTTTTTTTATTTTCTATTCACTCAAAAGTAAAATAGGTTTACTTTCTGCATTTTAATTTCAGAATCAATTTAGCAGTACTGGGTGCATTGGATGTGTTTTAGTCAGTATAAATTAGTTGTGTTGCAAGAGCCAAATCTCTACAGTTAAAATTCTGTTTTTTCCAGTGCTAGTTTTCAGCTGCTGTTTTTTTTCTTTTTTTTTTTTTTCTTCTTTTTATAATACTCCATTTCTAGGGAAGTTAAAAATGCAGGTGTTAAGAAGTTGTTACTCAGGAGAATCTGAATGTTCACTCAGTATTTTGTTCTCAGTAAAATATGCTCTGAAACCAGCTATCAAATATCCATTAGTGTAGGCTTATTTTCAAATCTTTGCATGTTTAAGTTACGGCTGTATTTCTGTACTGATAGAACGGAAAGTATTCCTTTCTGACCAGGTCTATGTGTGAAAAGACGTATTAGGTCTTTTCACAAAGTTGTCTTCCTTGTCTCTTATACTTCGTTTCAGTATATACTAACAATGTAACTTTTAGCTAGGCAATGTTTTTGTTGATCTGGGGACTTTAAGTGCCTGTCTTTCACCTTGGGATTTGACTGCCGTTTCATTTATCTTGAATTTTTTAATATAAAAAGCAGCTGACTTAAAATACCCTTGATTTCTCAGTGTGCTGTGTGACATATGGAAAGAATTCTTAAAACAAAACAAAACAAAAACCGAAAGCTAGACCGATCATCTCGACCGTGATGTGCTTTCAGAATTGCTAACTCTTGACTCAAATCATACAGCAAAAAAGCACACAGTCATCCCTGAGAGGTTTGTGTAGCATATGTTTACAAATGATGGGGGGAACACCTTGCGAAAATAGATGAGTACTGCAAAGTTTGGAAAAAGACTTATCTCTTCCAGTTTCTAATGTACCTCTGTCTTCAGACTCTTTCAGTGTATGATATTACATTAATACACTGATAACATTGATCACGCCAGTCTTTTTTTGGTGTCCTTGGTACAGGATGTTAGTCTTTAACTCTCAGGTCGTCCTTTAATTATTACCTGTCACAGAAAAGTCTGTGAAAGTGAATCATGTGAATGTAGCAGCCCTTATGGCTAGCCTGAAAGGAACTGGGAACGATGCGGCTCGAGCTGTGTTGTGTTATTGGACTCTCTACTACAGACAATCTGAAAGCATGATGTGCCTAGTGTGGTACAGTCAGCATGCTTGAAAATTGTGTTTTTCCTGCTGGGAGCAAGGCAGTATAAATACATCGTCATAAATGCTCCACTGACAAATATCGCATTTCTCCTTTTAAATTGTGCCGATTATTACAGTTCTTGGTACTTAAAGGAGCAGACCTATCATGTCTATCTGTAAAAACAGCAACACCAGTACAGGGTAAACTGTTGAATATATGCCAACATTTTGATATGAATTTGCTTTGGCTACATCTGCCCTTTTAAAGCCTCACTGTAAGTATCTGAATGACACATTCTTAACTGAATGCTTTCAAATGCAAATTACAATTTTCAGTCTCAGTTATGTTCACCAGGAAGGATTTTTTGTGTGGAATTGATTGATGCATTACTTAGCAGAGGAGCTGCATTTCCAAAGCCTTCACCAGAGCCATGGCAAAGTAGTAGTTAAACAAGTTGTTCACATATTCATGCACTCGTATGTATTTGCTGTGAAAGTAGCAAGAAGAAATTCAATTTAAACTCTAAATGCTGGTGAAAACATAGTAGCCTAACTTTCCTGGGATTACATATTGAGGAAAGGCTGCCAGAGGCAGAAAGGAAAAAGTCTAGTCTTCTAGCATCCTTCTTACGCTCTATCTTAGATAACCATAACACCTTTTCCCCAAAATAATGGGAACAGCACCTTGCAGTATTGTTGTCTAAATGAAAACGGAAGCATTACAGTGAACTGTGATCAATTTGGTGATATGGGGAAATAGATTTGTCTCAAAAGTAATGTCAGTGCAAGTACTTGATAAATTTGAGGAAGTATAATCGCCTTATAAATGACTGAGACTCCTTTATATGCAAAATCACCCTGTATAATGGAAATTTAATTGCATACTACTTTTGTAAGTTTTAATATATCTCTTTAAAATGTAGATGTTTTACAGGTTACTAAAGATGATGCAACTTATGTGCTTATCTCCTCACCGTGTCAAATACTGTCCTGAGCGCCCTTCTGTAAATTAGGTTATTTAGCAAATTAAAAATGAAGTGCTCAGGTGCCTGGTTGTAGGCTTCCAATTTGGCACTTTGTGGTAGCATTTATAAGGGAAATGCAGCCCGTATGTGATGTTGCAAGGTGTCAGTTTTTGCCACAGAAGCTCAGTGGTATGATTCAGCACAACACCTTGGGCTTTTTTTAATGCTTGAAGCTTTGCTCATTTTGGATCACTGTTTCTTTCAACTTTTTAGGAAGTGGAATTAGATAAGAGGAAAAAATAATTCTTTAAATTTAACTTACTGATATTTGAACACAAATGACGGTTGCGTTGGGACAGGGGAAGAAGGGGGAAATGTCCATGTAACTATTTCAAATAGTCCTTCCTGTCTTGCCCCCACAGCAGTGCACATGCCAGAAATAACCCTTTTATCTGTTTTGAAAAAGCTAGCTTCATACAGTATAGTTTAGCAGGGAAAGATACCAGGTGGTGTTGAAATATTTCAGAAATGTGATGCACAAGCTCCTCTTCTCATCTGAAACAGACTCACTCCTCTGTATGGGAGAAGAAGACACAAACATGTAGTAGACCAGGACTATAAAAGGTCAAAGCTTTAAGAAGAAGTTATCTTACTAATACTATACTCTTCCAAATCTACTCTTTGCCAAAAGTTACTTCTTCCCCTTTCAGTGACGTAATACAGAAAACTGGATGGTAAAACTAGAAATTTAGTTAGAGCAAATCCTGTTACCTTAAGAGTTAAACCTTGACTCTTTTCTTCTTTGCAGCGTGCAGCCAGGATGTATTTTAAAGGCAGATGTATTTGCAAAGTTCTTGGAGGCTGGGATTTTGGATGGCAACTCTCAGCTCATGACAATGTATAGGCCTCTGGCTTCCAGCTACTTCCCACAGTAGTGAGGTACCAAAGGTAGTACTTTCCCTGCTCCCTGGATTCTCCCTGAACAGATGTTCAGACACAATATTTTGAACTGCATTTGCTGCCTCTCTCACAGGAGCTGTATGGACAGCTACAGATAGTTCTGTGACAACTGAAAAAAGGCAGTTCATAGCATGGTATAGCCGGGTCACGTGCTTTTGTGCTTTCTACCTGCCATTTGCTAACAGCCACAGATTCTTGAGCACTTGCTTTGAGGAGGCCTTGTGAGAAAGTCAGCAAGAGATTCCTCAGCCTAAGATTAGAAAGAAGCTCTTGTCATATACAGTAAAAAAAAAATCTGTTTCCAGCCATACCTTGGTTATTAAAGCAATTCTAAAATGCAGTGGGACACAGGGCTTAGTGTCTGAACCCTAAATACAGAGCAATTGTTTGATGCATATTTTCTTTTCAGATAACATGGACTAGTATTTATATTAGGCTAGGGTGTTCAAAAACTTGGAGCAGAGTTTACAGTTTATTGTCAAAGTGTAAAATTACCAGTAGACACAGAGGAGAATCTCTCTGTCGGCGCACGGGGCATTGTACTCAGCAAATAATGTACTGCTTCCTGTCAGTCTGAACACTTGCCATTTTTCATTTCTCCCCAGCTGTGAGCAGCGTTGGATGGTGTCCAAGGTAGAGCATTGTCCATTAGTCACAGGTGGAGACTGCTGTAAAGTCAGTGCACGTGAAGTAGAGATGTGTGGCAGGAGTATTTCACTAGGAATATATAGTATGCACAGCTGAACGCTGTTTTTGACAGAGAAATATATTTGTCTCTGTTGTTCCAGTATATACCCTAAGTTTATGGACTGTGATTAGGGCGAGAGGTAGTCAAGCTCTCCTAGTGATAACTGAGTGCTTTTTACACCGCCTCTGTAGAAGCATGGCAATTAGTTCTTTCATGCAAACTGGCGTCCCCATGCAGTGTAACTTAACTATTAGCTGATTTGACTTGAGGGGGGGGGAGGGGGTGGTTCCCTGTGATCCTTTGAATCCTTCACTGACTGACCCAAACTAATGGGGAAGAGATGATCACGTTTACTTTTTGGTCTTTCTCAGGCAAGTACCTGAAACAGACATGACAACCAAAAAGTCCTCACTGGTCCATTGTGACCTCTTATTCTGCTTTAACCTCTTAATCGGCCTCAACAAGTCCTCAGTGGCCACAGATCATGTACTAGTTGCTCACTCCCTTTTCAAATCCATCCTGAAACACTGGGAAGGAATGCAATAGCCTTGACATACAGAGGTACAGAAATTAATTCCATCTGTATATATAAAATACCTTCACTGTGAAACAAAAGTTTTGGCTATGGAAGGCATTTAAAACTTTGCTACTGTGAACTCTTGCCTGTCTCTGATAAAGAAACTGTTTCAATATTTGTACTTGATCAGGTAATAACGTAGTACATCTTGTTCTGCCTTAGTATCTGTTATGCTATCACAGATAATTAGAAGGAATGTAAGCAGAAAACAAAAAAATCCATGTATTAGATGTGGAGGAGAGCCTACTGCTGTTCTATAGTTGGTAATTTAGTTGTTTGTGGAGAATTGGTTATTTGTACATCATACTTAAACTGGGTTCTGGAAAAGTATCACAAAACATTTTAAAGGGTCGAAAAGGGAACTCTGAATGTTTTACAACTTTCCTATCAGGCCATTTGGAACCACTTGCCTGCTTTACAAATGGTACTAATTTATCAAGCAAGTATAAAGCAATAATCTGAAAGACTGGAAGGGCAGTGCAATTTTTCTTACAGCTATTGGAAATTATAAGGTAAAACTTGCAGTTTCTCTCCGATTAACCCATTATAGTGGCTTGTTCTTTAGGGTATTACAATCTGCATTTAGGAAGCGAGTTTGAGGGGTTTTTTTGTAGGCCTTACCAGTGTAGCAGCTTTTTGTGAAGCTGGGTGTTAAGTTAGGTGTTAGGTTGCTACATGGAGACTGACAACCCCTGTGTTTGGTTTATGGGATGAATTAACTGGAGAGGGAGGCTTTCAAGGATTTGTGTGTGTGCTATGTAATCTGCGGATGGGCAGATTAAAACAAAAGAGAAGGCAAGAGAGTGCAAACACTAGACCTCAAATTCACATCTCATGTCTGTGAAATAAAGTCATGTCAGACACATTTGACAGGTAAATGATGCCTATACTGTCAAACTGTGATGCTTGCACATTTGGGAACCTGCAGAAAACAGCTAGGAATTAGATTAAACCAGAGAAAAACATCTGCTATTTCACACTATTTGAGAGGAGTTCCAGTGAGTACTTGGGGTTCAAATAATCACGTTTGCATGAGGTAAAAACCTGGCAAAACAGAGAGAAATAATGTTCAAAGTTGTCAGCGTGACACTTGCCTGACTACAACATTCATTCCAGTTGTTATAACATACAGGCCTGGATTTCTGTATTGGGCTAGGAGTGAAAAAGAAGTTCTGGGGCCTGATAGGTTTTTCTTTGTGTTTGATTTGGTTTTCTTAGCATAAAAAGTTATTTTGATTTAAGGACTATAATATGCAATGTGCTAATGATATATCTGTTTCAGTTTGCAGCTCATCTAGTGAAAAACAAATACCCACGGGTGTGCATCCTAGATGGAGGAATAAACAAGATCAAGCCAACTGGACTCCTCACTGTTCCTTCTCCACAAATATAAGTGACTATAAACGTTCGGGACAGTACGTCTAAATAGGGAAGTAGAGCATGAATATCATGAACCCAAAGGGCATTATGACATTTCCATTTTACAAGCTACCCAGATGATCAGTGTCTTTCCCTGCAGATCTAGAGCGAAGGAGTTCTGTTTTTATTCTTTGACAGAGAACTGCAGTTGGAACAGATGAAAGATGTGAAGCTTCAAATCTTCTAAGAAACTTCTTTCAGCAGTTAAGAAGTGTGCAACTGGTTGAGCAAATTTGAACACACACAAAGTCAGTATAACTCATCTGGCATTTGGTACCTTAGAAATGTTTCTGCAGAACAAAAGAAGCTGGCAATTGATGGCTCTAAGCTGCACTTATATAAATTATTTTTTCAAAATATTTTACTGTGAATATTGAGAGTAACAAGCTGAAATTGTATCCCATATTTCAACAAAGGAAAAAGTGTGTTCTCTAGTATTTTAAAGAATAATTGTTGTATGTTGTGACCCACTTTGTTTTTGAGAAAGCATTTTTCGGTCTGGATTGGAAATAAAGGTGTGTCCCAGATCGGAAATCACTGTGAGATATGCTGATGAGTCAATGCAAACAGTATCATCTGCTGGAGAAGAGAAGGCCTGCTCCTGTGTGGAGAATTTAACATCATGTTTCCTGAAACACAGCAAGCCAATAATTTCTGAAATGATTACTTATACCAGAAACTTAGACTTTCACAAAGCTGTGGCTTATAACAAAAAATCAGTTATTCCGCAAATAGTGCTTGTCCATATTAGAAGCTCACACTTTAAAAAGAAACAATGCAGTTTAATTTTCCTATCAGTCTAGAGTAATCACTTTTGTAGCAGTATACTTTCTAATAAGAGGCAGAACATTCGATTTGGTTCACTTCAGTGTTCTTTGTGCCAGTGGTGTCACTTTTTGAATGCCCGTTTCTTAAACCTGAGAGATCAAGACAGCAATCCTATTTCTAAACCGACTAGCTGCAAGTATTGTAGTTGAGTGAAAGCAGGTTCCACAAAGGGCCTAAGGTGACTGTCCACTAGAAGATGTGGAAATTACTTTGCAACCAGAAATTAAGAGCATTGAAATCACAGAAGAGACAAGAATTGGGGCGTCTCTGTTGCCAAGGAGCTAAGAATACACTTGATTCAGACAAATACCGCCTTTCAGATGTAGAAAAAGACCTAATTTCTTCCCCTCAGAATTCTAGGAAACATGCATTCTTGCAAACATGTCAAATTCATTATTCTAAAAATAGTTTTTAAAAAATGACTAGGAAGAGAAAAGGATCTTCATCTTTATGAATGTTATGTGAAAATAGTACCTTTAATCCAAAAAGACCAGTTGTGAAAATGTGAGACTGACAAAATTCTCTGGAATTAAATGTTCTGACAGGGGCATTTGGAAGAATTTACTTTAGTCAGAGGGGAAGAAGAAACTGGGAGATTTCTCTTTCTAGATTTTTAAAGTTACGAAAACACTGGTTTGGCATGAGGCTTAATAATCACTTAATGGCTTAAAATAATTAAGTGTGGGGTATTAACAGTATTTTGTAGAAACAAAATAGCACCAGTGATGATCTGAACACCTGGCCGCAGTTGCATACTGATTTGCTGTGTGAGTTTGGCACTGTGCTTTTTATTAGAGCCTGTGAAATGGCCAGAAGTTTTTATTCTGAATCTTGAAAATCTAGTCTCTAGCACAATGTGCTATCTGCAGGGAGATTAAGTGTTTTTGATGACCCTATTGAAAAAGTGTGACAGAGAAAGAAAAGAATATGGAGGAAGGAGGGTACCCTTTAGCTCCCTTTAGATCACAGATGAGATATCTAAAGTGTGAAATTACAGTATTCTATAAATGTGATAATGTATATGGGCTTTCTTTGGTCCAAGGTAAATATAGTTTACTGAAGGTTTCAAGAAGTCTTCGAGTCTTTAAGAATAAGGTATCTGTCAGATTGACTGCGTAAATGGTAGGAAGCGAAAGGTAGGGACAAATCATCAAGTTTCTCAGTTAGTGGGATTCTGCAACAATGTGTGTTGAAGGCCGATGCTACTCAGCTGACTCCAAAAGTGACCTGCTGAGGGAGAGGAGCAGTGAGGTAACAAGCTTGCTGATAATACAAAATCATCCACCATGATCCAGCTTTTGCCTGGCTGTGCAGAAAATGAGAAGGATCTTGTGGTCGTTGGAGGCAATGATTCGTTACGAGTGAACACACGTGGGGCCCTGGAGAACAACATTTTTAGTGCTCAACAGTGAATTAATTGATAGATAAAACATCATCTCAGCTTTTTAACAGCAGCCGGAAGGACACACAGGTTATTAGTCGTTGTAATGAAACAAATGAACAAAACAAGTCATTATGCCATCATAGAAATAACCTGTTTGGTACATTTGGAATGCAACATGGACCTTTTGTAGTACCAAAAAAGATGCACAGCATTAGAACAGATACAAAACTGGGCCCATGTAAGAAGATACCACATTGACTAAAACTCTTCAGCTTGGAAAGAGAGGCAGCTAAAATAGAACAACAGAGAGGTCTCTAAAATCACAAATAAAAAATGAGAACTAGAGAAACACGCGGTATTTCTTGCAGTACAAAATGCAGTGGCCATCTGTTAATACTGCTACACGAGTAGCACCAAAACCAGAAATGACCTTTTCCCAAAATTACAACCTTGAAGCATGGAACTTGTAGCCATGAGAGGCCAAAAGTATCGAAATACTCAAACAAAGGATTATACAGCTTTATGGAAGAGCTCTCTGACTATTAACCATAGAGGTTGAAACACAGTTTTCAGCTCAGAAAATGCATGATCTGTTGACTAGAAGAGGCAGGGAGAATACACCAGGGAAAGATCTCGCTCTACTTCTTAAACGATCCTTTCAAGCATCTGCCTTTTGTAAGTGGAGATAGTGCTACACCCACTGCAGCAGTTCTGATGATATTGCACATTTAATCTCAGCTAAGTGTTTCCTTCTGCTTTGTACAGGTGCTTAGAAAAGGACTGTAAGCACAGAGAATGGAATGCGTTTGAGAAAATGGGATTTTATGTGTACCTAGCTACTCATTCCTTTGGTACTCAAGGGTATGAAGTTTTCTGTATGTCTTACAGATGCATTAATTTTTAGAGTGAGAAGCTAAGTTATTTTTTGAGGGGAAAAATGTGTAATATTTAACAGGCTCAATGATTTCTTTTTGACTCGTGCAACTATTTTTTAGTGTTTAAGTATTGAATGTCTATAGATCTCATCTATATTGCAGTTCAATCTTAGTTTTTAAATTAGCTGGGTAAAATTTAAGGCCTATGTATTCTGTTTGTTTATGGAGTTATTTTGGATAGAGGACTTAGAGCTGCCATTAAATAAGAGTTTACATTATGAAATCATTTTAAAATGTATTTTTCAGGAGAAATCATGAGAGAAGATGTATGTAAAAGCAGGAAGCGCGAAGAATTGCTAAACAACGTTTTTTTCCCATGTAAATGCAAGTTCTTTTTTTAAATGTTCTCATCTCCCTGGATAGTTCTGTAGCTAACAGCTGGGTCTAACTGCAAGTTGCTGATGTACTGCTACTTGCCACTTTAGTCAGCGTTTTTGAAACCGTGCCTATAAATAGTACTATGTCTGGATTCAGTTATGTAGGACAAGCACTTGGTCACAGAAGTAGATTTTAATCTTCTCTTCCTTAGGGAAAGTTCTTGCATTTTGTGGTAACTTCTCGTTACAGAATATATTTTGATTTTGTAGTGTTTGCCCAGTTTAAGAAAAGAACATCAAAATGTTTGCTTTGTTGTTCTACTAATTTGGGCACTGTTCTGGTGGCGCAAACAGTTGTCTGTTTTCATAGAGCTCTTGAAAGATTTCTGGAGCCCTGCTTTTGCCTGATACATACATTTCCAGCATCATCACTTTTATAGCTATACCGTGGTCGTTTTCTGTTTTAGACTGCAACTGGATACCATAAAGATCTAGTAGGAGAAAACAATTACCACCCTTCCATGCTCACGTCTTCTACTGCCGGCAGAAAAATGTCCCAGACAAATATTTCCCAGTGTTTGACCTGGTCAATGCAGCCTCTCCAAGTCTGTTTTTCCCTTCCGTTTTAAAAACCTACCAAATCTGCCTCAGTCACCTGTACCTACAGCTTCCTGCCAGTGCCACCAGATTCCCCGTAGGATACCTAAATAGACACCCAAGGAGAACAGAGCACAGGATTTAGACCCTCTTTTGGCTATCTCACTCCTGTTGATCATTGCAGACCATTACACAGTTGCTGTTTAACTAGAGTATCCTTCATTAGATCAAACATAGTCCTTTAAGATTTTTATTATGCTTTGCTTCAAGACATTCTCTTGTGCAAGCAAATACTTGTCCTACTTGGCCTGTTTTTCAAGTGACCGCTATTTGTCCTTATTCTAGAAATCTCTTCTGGCCTAGATCTGTAAGGAACCTTCCTTCCTGCACCCATCTGTCTCTCTTTTTCATCCTTATTTCTCTAAGTCTAAGTCATCTATAGTGATGTTAACATCCCAGCTGAGGATGGGAACAGCTTACCTTATGTAGCAGAAAGGAGGGACATTGTGGTGTTTACTTCACTTTAGCTTTCCCTAACCTGGTTCATTTCAGCTACTTCTGGTCTGTTGTTTTTAAAATCTAGCATGATTTATCCCTTTTGATTTATGTTCTCCCCTCTGGCAGCCTCGGGCATTTGGTAGACAGTCTTCCCAATGTTTCTGAAACAGAAACAGTAACCATAGCAGCTAGACCAAGGTAGGTATGTATTCTTTTACTTAGATGATTTCTGTTTCGGATCTCCTAGATAATCTCTGGAAGTGTGAAGGGCTAAATAATTTTTTTGGGGGGGTGGGGGGTTAAATTTCAACAACAGCCTTTCTTTGTCCCTTTTCCAGGCTTTAATCCATCACGAGACTGACTTCATTCATTGGTTCATTCCAATACAGGTGACCTTCTAGCAAAAGACTGTATCAACAAGCTAACTGACAAGACCAGTACAGTTCAATTCATTGCCTTCCTTCCATGCCTTAGATAATTTGTGTAGACATAATACAGTGGTGCAATGTTTGTTCTGTGATCTTCTGGATATCAGTAAGTAATTATCCAGCTATGGATCTGCTATTCCTTTCTTATGAGTGTTGCTTTTCATAGGAGGACTCTACTTTTCCCACCTTCCCTGGCTCCCTGAAAAGAAGGGTGTGCTCTATGAGCACCTATGATCAGGTTCTTCAGAGAGAGAGGTATAGTACGGTCAGTTATCTAGAGTTCTCTTGCTATTCTGGTCAAGTAAGAAAGATGCTTGTTGGAGTATCTATAAGCTGGACTTCAGAGCTACATATCACGTGACTGAAAAAAACCACACTCTTTAGCAACTGCGTCATTCAGAGAGGTACTCTGAGAGCCTGTTAGTTTTTTGATCTGAAACGTACTCTTCATGTTTGCAAGGCATGATGAATGTTGTCTGGAATATAAATTCTGGTATAATTAATTTACGTTTTCAGTTTAGGTAGCTTATGAAACTTCTTCAGTTAAGATAAAACCTCAGTATTCTTTTATTATCTTTCACAGTGTTCATATTTTGTTACTAGGAGGTCTGGGAATTGTGAGAGAAGAAGTATGGCCTTTTAGTCTCCCATATCTAGTTACGGTTTCTTTGCTGATGAGTCAGACTGGCTTCTTTCTCTGTCCTATACCAAGTTGGAAACTTAACTGCTCTCATCAGTCTTATCTTGCTATTTTTGACTTCTCCTGAGTCTAGTTTGCAAAGGTTGAGTGAATGATCCCTTAGTCCTCCCAAAAGAGTATTTCTTTCCAAGTAGTGATACTTGACTGAGCTAACATCAGATTTGTATATTTGACTAACAAAACAGTAGGTTTTCTTTTTTCTTTCAGTCCCAAGCTATAGTGCTAGTATTGTCGTTCTTTTTGATTTTTAGCCTAGGTTGAGAGTTGATGCCAGAACTTATATTCTGTTTGGGAAGTAGTATTTCATTTGCCTTTCAAGTAACTATGAGACTTTAGGTTTGCTGCTGGTGGTGCCATTTTAAAAATAGCACCAACATATCTGTTAGATCACACAGTATGTATTCCGTTAATTTAGGTTGACAAACTCATCTCAGACCACTGTAGCTGTGTTGCTGAACATAATTTAATATTGGAGTATGGCTGTCTTCTTGTATCAGCATTAAATAAACCAATGTTATGTAGAGTTTAAAGAAACTGGTCAGCAAAGTGAAGAGGTTCAGTAGAGAATATATTATTACCACTGAATCAATTTATATATAATACGTTGCTTGTAAAGCTTTCATCCAAAATACGTTCAACCATAATGAAAATCATTGTTCACAAATTTACCTGTGGTAGTGGTCTTGCATATGACAGTAGGGTGACCACAGTACATGCACTGTTGCAATTCATGTATTTTATTTCCCCGCTGATAGGTCCTTCGATGTTTTAGGAGCTATACTCTGTAACGTACAGACATTAAGTTAGATTCCAGGCACGGTAATCTGTGCAAAGGAACAGATACAGTAGAGCAGCTCAGCAATCAATGTGGTAATCATTATGGTCAGTGGGAACAACCTACACAAAAATTGTAGATCGTTGTTCTAATTAATATTTGCTTATTGAAGCAGTATTAAATTTGTGGATTTTTTCTCTGTCTATGGTATCTGGTATGATATCATTTTAAAGAGTCATGGCATGTGGTGGTATCAGCTCTTGCTATCTGAGCTGGCCAAATGAGTGAAGTCCTATTAGTACAGAGCAGGTACATGGAATAATCTAGTTTTTTAGGGGATCTAGTGATTATGGGAGTAGCTTAAGGTATCAGGTTTTTATTGCGTGCCTTGCTACAAACTTTTGATGTGTTATGTGGTCTGGGTGGCTCATTTCCCCTCACTAATATGAGCCTAATAATGCTTCCTAATTTTACACGATGTGAAAAAGAGAAATTGAAGTAAGTAACGTGATCAATTCAAATGCGAGAGTATGAGGACAATGCAGGCACTTAGAATAAATGGTTCTTTCCTAAGAACAAACGTTTCCTTGAGATGCCAAAGACAGAGGACAACATCAGTTTTCCATCACTTATTTTGTAAATACTTCTTTCCCTAGTAAGTATAACTATAGAAAATTCAGCCTCCCTGCAAGCAATTCAGTTCATAACATCTATCAGAAATATAGTATCAGTGATGAAGAAGCCTGAGTAGTACAAAGCTTGTTATAAATGTTGGTGAGCTACATCCAACAATCACGTTAATAGTGTATGTGAAAAACCTAATGAATGTTCTTGTGCAGATAGGCGATAAAAAATATATGATGTATTTTCAGTGACTATAATATTTAGATTTTTCTTCAATGTTGATCAGGATTTGCATCTCCTGTAAAAGTAACCCAATACCAGGCTTTACAACCAGCAATAAAAGCCCCCTTTATAAGGCAGAGGTCAGAAGCCTAATAAAAACCTTTTTTTTTTTTCTTCAATTCTTTCTTTTCTCTCAGCAATTCGCGTGAGTTTGGGTTGTGTGCAAGGAAAGCTATGTGTAGAAGATGAGAAGCAGATCAGCTTGCATAGCTCTTTCATGTCCTGCTGTGGCTGTTAAGAGATGAGAACTTTGCCTGCCTCAGCAATGGTGAAATGCCCAATTCTTTTTGCTAACAGTTCTCTCTCAGATTCTCAGTGTAGAAATACATGCTTTGAGGCCTGTGTGACGGTATAACAGGGGTCTAATCTCACTGGCATGTTTATATGCCATATAAAATACCAACAGCTAAGAAGTGTGAAGCATTTCTTTTAGGATGGATCTCTATTTTTCTATCTCATCCTCCTCTTCTCTACTTCAAATCTCTATTAAAAGGACTTGATAAGAAGCAAGTCATGGATGTTAACAAAGATAAATCTAGACCAAAATTTTGGAAATGAATGTCACGGCATTGGTCGTGCGATATTTAGCCTTTCCTAGCAGTCATCATTTTAGGTAAATTTGCCTGTGGTATGCTGCAATTCTTCTGTTTTCCCTAGTTTCAGACTGTCAAGGTTCTTATACAAATTGAATACATTCATCCTCTGGATACTCCTGACGTGTTCTAACAGCTGTTGAAAGACAGGTTTTTATCCGTAAACTTTTTTTCACTTGGCATTATCTCAGCAAGCTGACTCAAAACAAGTCACAGCTGTACTTTTTTCAGTTAAATATCCATAGAGAGAACATTATGCTGTTTGAGAGGTTATTGCGTGATTCTGGCATCAGTGAACACAAAAGTGGCATAATCAATCTATCTTCTGCTATGTAATTATAGTTATTGCTTTAAAAAATCTTGTATGTTTCTGGAGACTCTGGAAACATACCATTAGCACACAATATTCAGCTTCCACAAAAGGGTTAACTTTCTGGCCATTATATCAATTAATTTGATTTGCTTCAGTTCAGTTCCTACCCTAAATACGATTTTTCTCAAACCCTTTGAAACTTGAATGAGCTCATATCTCTGGCACTTTCCATCTTTATTTCAAATAGAGCTGTTTTTACAAGCAGTGCTGTTTCTCCAGTCCCAAAGAAATAGGTGACAACAGATGTAGGATGTTAGAGAGGAACTTGGTGGATCTGTTGAGAAGTACATGCCCTCAGTGCAGGACCAGTTCAGAGCTCTGTAGTTGCAGCCCCTCAGCAACAGAGACCCTCCAACTCCAAATCTGGAAAAGATGCCTTAGAGCAGGTACCTGGGAGAATGAACATGGAGGGTTTAGTTTAGCATAGTTTACTGCCATACAGTTAACAAACAGCTCTCTTTAAGCTGACAAGGCTATTAGAAACTCAGGTCTTTTTGGAAGATCCTCTGAACCTATCTATAATAGCTAGAAGGGATTGAAATACTAAAAATTCCTCTTTGGCGATATTTGTAATTGACATGTAGCACTTAACATTTATCATATCCGTTAATCTGAGCGCCTTACAAAAATAGGTAACTCCTCTTGCCATTTTTGCAGAGAGAAATTGCACCATCAAAAGTTGCGCTGACTTTTGAAGGGGAAACCAGCTAAGTGTCAGAGTTAGAGCCCAGTGCTGTTGTAATTTGTCTTTGCTCAGTTGTTCAAACTTCTCACTTTTGAAATGCCTTGTGCCTCTTAGTACTCTGTATGTATACAGATTTGCCATACATTTCTTCTTATAGTCCCTTAGGTAAGCCAGTATTTGCCCAGGCTTCTTCTGTCTCTTTCAACCTGTCTGATGCTGATTTTACTGTGTATTTTACAGACCCGCCCTCCCTCCAGGATTTAATTGAAATTTTCACAGGCCCTTCCCTTTTACTCACCTTCCCTCCTGGAAACATATGTTGGGTTGTCTTTCTCAGAAGAGTTTTTTAATGCACCTGTTTTCTCCTGCTCCTGGAATTTGCTTGTTCCTTATCAGCAGATGCCCAAAGCCACTGACATTAGGATCCTGGGCTTGTACTGAAATTAGATTGCTGCCGTGCAAGGGAGGAGGGGGAGAGAAATGGAAAATTCCTCTCAGCGCCTCCCTTGGAAAGGCAGCCTTCTCATAATGAATCACCAAGAGAAGTCTTCATGATGATGGATAGGGACCAGTGGGGGTGGCAGGAGAGACTTGAAGTCAACAGTGAGTTATTCTCTAATTACTCCTTCCTGACAAGGTAGAAAAACTGACACTTACAGCTGTGCTTCAGACTGCTGCCTCTTGCTCACTGCTTGTTACAGGAGCACCAGCGTCCCTCATGGACTGTGGCTGCTCTTGGGTTATCAGATCCTGACACAGTGGCATGAACTGTCACCTTCCATTGTGGCAAAGACAAGGTGGCTGCTTTTTTTCTTCTTCTTCTTCTTTTCTTTTTTTTCTTTTTTTTTTTTGATGAAGTACAGGAAAACAATCAGGGAGTGAAAAAAGTCGAGCAGCCCTACTGTGTGTCCTGCACATAGGATTTGTGCAATGAACAGTCATTGCACAAATTAGACATTAGCAAGTAATCTAAAAGTGGGGGGGTTAGAAATTTATTATACTGAGTTTTAAGATTTCTGCCTTTCTGGTGGTCATACAGTGAATGATGAAAAAAAGTAAAAAAAAAAAAAACCACACTCTTCCTCCGCTTTCCACTTTATTCAGGCTTCTTTTCGTTCTGTCTAATCTTTTGTCTGTGATACCCCTCTGTATGAATCCAGATCTGAATGAATCCTGTTAGGCTTGCAGTAGGACAGACCTCAGGTGCTCAGCACACTTGCTAAGATTTTAATGTAACACATGTACCTAAGACTAAACATTATACTCTGTTTTTGACAGACTGGTCATCATGATGCCATGTTACAAAAAGGAATTTTAGTGTTTTAGCAAACGGAAATTTTGCCAGTTACAGAGCCCTAGAGGATTTTTGCCTTTGGATCATGTGCAAATATAACTATGTATATGAACAGGCTGCTCCTCTCTTTTGTACCTTACCTGTATATGTGCGCATCCACGAAGGGAGAAGGTGCAAAAGGAGAAGGGATTGTCCAGGCGAACTGACCACATCACTAGTACCAGTCCTTGGCAAACCAGGATCACCTTTGGTGCCCCAAAGAATTGAGAGGCCTTTCCAGATGCAGCACTGTGTATCTCTGGTCCCCTGAGGCAACAAGGAGGGCAAGTCTGGCTCACCTGCAGCCTTCCTGCAGTCATCCCTCCATTACACCTCCAGCCCTTCCCCTCCAGTTTCTGTGGCATGAGTGGCCTCCAGCCAAGCTTTTTATCCTCCAAGGTGACAAGATTAAATTTGCCAAGAGCCCGGGGAGGCCTAGAGCTGGTGCATATAGTGCAGTGCATGTAGCTCTCTCTTTTTCTATAGATAATATATACGCTCACATAGGCAAGGGTAAGGCCCTAAAAATGAGGTATGAGGTGCGGTCAGTCTAGGAAAATGGGAAGAGGCAGTAGTCCTTTAGACTGCAGCCTTTCTGATGGTTTTACGAATTTATGAGGAACTGACAAGTGAAGCCAGAGTAAATGCAGAAACTAGAAGTTAAGTCACTTGTTAAACATCGTTTCTAAAAGGCAAGAGTTTCTGAACTCTTCAGTTCTGAACTTTTCTTAACTTCAGGGAGGAGTTTAGAGAGATCACTGCAGAAATACAATGTGGATATGATAGAGTGCTAAGAAGCCTTCCTCTACAACTGACTGTTACCGTATCCCATCCCTGACCCTTTGTTTCTGGCACTGTCCAACCTATGAGCCTTTTAGAGGTGTTAGTCTAAGGTCTGTGCGGTAGCTGGCACATGGGACCCTACTTTCTTTATGATATCCAGTTGCTATTGTAATTGAAGCAATAAAAGCATGTAATAGTTCTGAATTACAAAGTACCAAAAACATGACAAGTGGTTTTTCTGAAATTTTGGCTTGGTGTTCTGAGGGCTTTTTTATGGTTCGTCGCACAGGCGAACAGGAAAATAACAGTTCAGGGTATTGTGAGATCAAAATTATGGTGGAGAAACCACTAAGCATTATATCATACACAGCTTTTGAAGGAGGTTGGTCATTCATAGCAAACAACTTAGATGAAAGTGCGGCAGTGGATAGGTTGCTAATTTGAAGGGAGAACAGGACAGGAGGGTTAGGAAGTTTTGATTCAAAGTGTGAGGCTATTCAAGGTGTGTAGAACACTTTCCTCCTCTTTGTAAATTCACATCTAAATCTAAAACTGGAGTCAAGCGGACTGTCCGTGATCGGAAAGTAACGGTCCCCAGGCTTGTATGTTTAGTTAGGCTTAAGCCTGTTCTTGCTTGAGGTTCATGGAGGACTGCCGCCTTCTAAAATTTTGAGTGGTTGGCCAAGTCTTTTCCTCACATATAGCACAGATGAAAAGGACATATACCTGCCTCAGCCTGTCAGTGGACATATCACGTGTTTACTCCACTGTTCCTCTGCATTAAGGGTTAGTGTAATCTCCATTGTCTACCTATTTGCTTGCTTTAATGTTATGTTGTTCTGTCACAAATCCTCACCTGTTTGTGATACAGAATATCTCCATAAATTATTACAGTTTTGGACTCTTGTACTTTTGTGCAAAAACATATCAGAGTTCTGTCTGTGCTACTTGGTATGAACTAGGTTAGGTAAAGGTTGCTTCTTGCAGCAGAAATTGCTTCTTGCAACACACGGCCGATTTTCAGAGGTCTTCAGTTACTTACGCAAAGGACTTGGGAAAATCTCCACCTTATGTTAAATACCAAAGTGAGACTCAAGTTCCTGAAAATCTGGCCTTCACACCGGATGCTAAGCACTTAAAGATTTGGACTTGAGCTTGGAAAATCTATCCTCATAAAGGCCAGGATTTACATGCAGCCTGTTTGCAAATGGTTTCAGTGGGAAATGCTGACAGAGCGGTCCTTCCAGTATTAATTGTTAACCTGTTTTTTTGAATGTGTTGCAGACCACCCATTCTGTCTGCGCAATAGAACAAGGCTAAGTGAGTCATTCCTTGCTGAGATTTGTCCTTACTGGTTTCATTTAACTGATGAAAAAAAACCAGAACAAAAAAAAACAAGAATCGCCTACTGCACCCGTTTTCCTCTTGAGCTCTTAGGCTGATTGCAAAATCTTCATCATCTTTGCTGCCCCTGTTTCAGTTTTCATTTTCAAGGGACAGCTTTTCAGTAAGAAAGCTTAACAAGTTCAAGTATTAGTGGACATGAAGTTTGTTTTCCTTCACTATTTTCCTGATTCGGCAAAATACTTATGCAAATGATCTGGGGGACCTTCAGGCCGAAGATAATGTCAGGATTCCTAGCTTTTAGTTAGGTGTAGGCCTAAATACTTCAAATACTTTATGCTGGTCTGTCTACAAACAATTAGCAGGGATGATTAAAATGTTAGGCTTTGGCTGAATCCACTACATGACCTGAGGGTTCTTTGCTGTGTTGTTGTTTTGTTTTATTAAACAAAAATTCAAAGTATCTCCTATAGCCAGAGAGCCTTAATCAGGTTAAAGAATAGCAGTTAGAATAATAATAATAATGATGGTACTTTGAGGGGAAAGAAGACGGAGTAGAAACGTTAAAAAACAAAACAGAGAAAGGCCATCCACCACAGCTGTGGTGAAGGGATATGAACAGCTTTGAGAATATGCACACAGGTCCTGGAACTTCTCACGTTCAGATAACACATCCCACTTGTGAGCAGTCTGTCAGAGAGAGGAAGAGTCTTTCATGGCTGTAGTTGTTGAATTGCAGTCTACGATTAGGTAGTGTTTTGTTTCAGGAGCCTGCTCTATGGGAGGTGCTGCTTGCGCAAAGGCCGTCTTTACTCTTGTATTTAGCAGTGGCGTAGTCTCCAAGGAGAAAATTATCTCATTAGCTCTTGGCGAGGAGACAGTGCGCAGCCAGAATACTCCACATGTGCACAGCATGGTTTTCATCACACAGTACAGCTTGTAATGGCTGATTACTTTTTGGCTGATGTTGAAAGCCAATCCCCACCTAAAGTGCAAAACAGTAAGTAATCATCCTCCCCCACCTCCAGTCTAGTTCTGACTGAGCTCCGCAGAGGAGGCAGTGAAGTCACTGCAAGAGAGGCTTATAATCTTTGATCATATACAACTCTCCAAAAATATAAATTAAATTCCTGAGGGGTCATCCTGTAGTTAGATTGTCTATGAGTGCACATGTACTTAATTCATTTCAGAAGTGTTTTTTCTATCTATCCCTTTTTCTTTTTTTTTTTCTTACTACCTTTCTGATTAGCTTGATTCTGACAGAGTTGGGTGGGGTTTTTTTTGTTGTTGTTGGGTTTTTTTCCCTCTAATGATAGCTGTGGAGCTTGGGAAACAATGAGATTTATCATGTCTAGGTGTATTTAGTGTAATGCAGGGCTTGCTTGAAGTCCAGTAGTAATACTTGTCCCAGCACACTTTGAAATACTTAGAGGAAAAAAATATTTGGGCCAAAAGCCATTTTTATTGTAGCTTTTAAAAGTGAAGAATTAAGGAAGTTAACATTATTTTGTTTTCATCGTGTTGATTAAAAGCTTGGAAAGCTCATGTCAATGAAAACAAATGAGTAATGCAGAACACAGGGATGCTGAGTATAATAAATGTTCTGCCCAGATCTGTCAATCAATCAATCAGTCAAAATATTGAGATTTGGAAAAGGATTATCATTTGTTAAGCGTTCAGCCTCTAACCATACTTCCTTCTGAGGCCTGTCCTGTACACTCCCTTTTTCTTCTTCATAAGTAAATATAGTCTCTTTCCTGCCTCCCTTCCATACCTCCTTCGCCCCAGGCACTTGTACACTCCTGAAAGCAGTAAAGAAAGAAAGTCTATACAGTATGTTGTATTATCTGCTAATCCAAGCGGATAACTTTTTTTTTTTTTAATGTGGATGTTCCAGACATAATGACATAACAGTTAATCATAAATAGCAAAATTCTCTGAGATCAAAGAACTATTTAAAACTCTCATGCAGGAGAGAAGGGAGGGAGAATCTAAACGTCATACTCCTTACATTTCTCCAGGATTAGCCTCTCAGTGCTTGGAAGGCCTGTTCCTGGAGGAACCACCAAAGTGAACCTGCTAATCTCTGATACGCCGGCATCCTGATAGAACCAGGTAACAATGTGCAAGAATCTCTCTTTCTGTACTCTTCCTACCATGCCCAGCTGACTGCAGGGAACAGTTATTTCCTTCACTTCATTATGCCACCGTACCCTATAAAGTAGACCAAAGACTTGTAGTGTGGGAAGGTACTCTAGGATTATCCAGAACTCATGATTGATTGTCATGAGGCAGGAACAGAAAACCGTTTTATCACAGACCAAAATTAATTTCTGTTTATCAGAGCAAAAATTCTTTCTGGAGGGGTCTGTCCAGTCCTCAGCTCGTACAGATCAGCTACTGGGGAAACATTGCTGATGGCACTGTGCAAGCCTGTGACTGTGCCTTGTGCCCAGGTTTCTTTGCAGAGTAGAGATGACCTAAAAAGGCACAAGCGGATGGTGCCCTGCATGAACTCAAGGCCTGAGGTGTCTCTTTCCTTGCAGTTTTAAATATTCCCTTCTGAGTTATTCTCCCTTCCTGGTGGAATTATTCTCAACACAGCAGCAGGACTGGGAGGGAAGGTTGCTGATGCTGCATAACATGAATCTGAGATCATGATCATGGTGGAGCACGTCTTCCCTCCCCCAAGCCAAGTTAACAAAACTGATGCTCCAGTGGGCATCATGCACTGCATTGCCCAGCTCTAAGTGTACCAGCAAAGTCTCGCACAGTTTTAAAGAAAGTGAAAGACAGCCTAGGTTTTAGTAGATCAGAACAAGTTTAGGGAAGCTAGACTGCCTGGTCATTAGGGTTGTGATGGAGCTGGCTCATACTGATGACTCCTGGGTTGCTGACACATGTGAAACACCAAAGCTGTGAGTGGAAAGTCTTGGTGATGCTGACAGATTGGCTCTATAGAGCGTCTCGTGGCAGGATTTGTTTTTGCTTAAGGCTGGAATTCATATGTATGCTGTACATGGCAGCATTTCTATTTTGATTAGAGTGAATGTGTGGGAAGGTTTTTGTACTTGCAAGCTGAGTTACTAAGATATCATGATTTATAACGATAGATGTGGGCATCACATGAACTGTAAAACTTTTCTCTGGGGAAATATGAGATAGCAAGGTAAATTAATGCATTCTATCCAGATTAATTATACAGAATTATACTTAATTAAAAGAAATATTTTACTATAGCATAATCCAAAAGACCCAGAATCCTCAGGCTCCTATTGGGCCTCTTGATAAATCAGCAGCACTGGAATATTGGCAGTGTGGATGGCAGTTACAATCAGAAATTACTGAAAGTGTTTGGACTTCAGTTCCCCTCAGAAGAAGAGCTGTGGGAAAATCTGAGTCCTGCAAAGTCAAACAAAATGTTTGTGCAGGCATTCAGAATGCACCCGGCAGCAGGGAAGGTTTTTTACCTTTAAAAAAATATAGAAATTGTGCTCTTTCTTCAGTGTTCAGAATACTTGCAAGTAATAGACAGGTCCCCGTAGTCTAACTGAAGAGAACAAAGGGATTAATGTCAAGTGTTGCTGAACAAATTTGTTGCCCAGAAATTCTTTAACTGAGTGCAAGTCTGGAATGCATCCGTTCTCCCTGTATTGCGCTAGTGTAATTATTTGTTTAAGAAGTATTCATTTGTTTACTGCCTCGACTGAAGCTGATGTTTACTTTGCAGAGACCCACAGGTAGATACGGCCTCTTTGTGAAATCTTGGGCATAGTCATGCGTGAAACAGGCATACTTTTCATTTAGTGAGCAAACAGCTTAGATCCTCAGGAACCATTTAACACATGCAGAGCAAAATGTTTCATTTAAAAAAAAGATGATGATGATGATTATAAATTATATACTTTTGTCTACGTGGACAATTATTTAACATGACAAGTGTGCCATAGTACACTTATTAAAAATCAATACTGTGATAAATACACTATTTTTTGGATAGGATACAGCAGATTCTTTCTTCCAATTTTCTTGCTCCCCTTTTTTTTACCCATTGGCTATTTCAGTTACTGTTTCCTGGATGCATCACAGATGGCAGCACTGAGTTTTTTTTTCATGCCCAGGGCTTTTGTTTTTAGTCAACCTACGGATCCTGCTGTTTCCCTTATTGTTTTGAGGATTTGTATCCAACTACTGAGCTGGACTTTGGTGTTTTCCACTGACAGTGCACTCAGCTTAGAGCTGATAGCTGAGGTGCTAGCTAGGAATTTGGAAGATGCGAGTCTCCAGTTTTCTGCTGTGCTGCAGATTCTGTTTCGCAGTAGGCCAGTTATGGACTCTTTTCTGCTTCCACCTCTGACTTTATATATGTTACTATCATTCAGATTTAACTATGATCAGGCTGGATAATTTCTTTACAGCTAACACTGAGCACAGGCAATCTTCTGATACTAGTTCACCAAGCCTGATAATGAATAGCTGCAAAAGCGATTACATCTACAGTACTTTTAAAAGTGGAGCTCAGTCTGCTATTGAAACATGGAGGAAACCTGATGGTCCTACTCAGCTAAGATTGTTATGCCTTTTTAGCAGAGAGCCAACTTGGTCACTGTCTTCTGTTGGTAAATGCTTCTGCCAAGAGCAGCAACATATATTTGGACCCCGAAAAAGAAGAACAGAATGAAGCATTCCAGGCTGGGATTTTTGGATGTGTCTCATTCCATGTGCCTCTCATTAGAATTCATGATAGCTAAAATATTTTGAGTTAAAAAGAGAACTGTTTGAATCTAGTCTGCCCCTGCATGAACACCATGAGATGAGACCCTGAAGCTGGCAGTAAATAACATTGGTTTGGCCAGAAACTTCAAGACTGAACTGTTGGAGGGAACTTGATAACGTGCTCCAGTAGTTGATTTATGTCTATCTTTAATACAATGATAACTGTCGTGTTTGTTCTACGTGACTTCTGTACATTGTTAGGTCTTGATTTTTTTGTTGCGCTGGTACATCACTACTGCAGTGAATTCTGCTATTGTTACCTTGATTTTTGGCTCTGGGGGTTATTGGGTTTTTTTAGAACTTCTGGGTACATGTGTTTATGAAATTTTTTGAATGTATTTCAGAGAGTGTATTCCAGTGCAAGTCAATGGGATGATATGATATTATGTCATTTGATATCACAATTTTGGCAGAGTTATCTGAGCTGAGCATGAAGCTGTGATAGTTTGGGCATTAAAGAGCAATGTTGTAGTTTCCTTGTGTGCTAGAAACTGATTAGCTTTAGGAGCTATAAGATTCCTGTTTCTCAAGTTGTGCTGAGCTGAAGATGATATGCTTCACCTCAATTTCTTGTAACCACTAGTGAAGCAACATGAACAAGCAGATAGAAAGCTGCCTTTGGAAGACTGAAAGTTTATTCCTACCTCTGCCACTCAGTTGCAGCTGCTCAATTGACTTCATTATGGCTCTGTTTCTTCTCTCACTGTATGCCTGGTTTTGAATGCTTTGAACATGCACTCTTTGGGAGGAGGATGTCTTTTACTCTGTCTTCATGCAGACTGTAACGAAATGAGACCCAATTGCAGCTGGGTTTCTTGATGCTGTTGTAGTTCAAATAATGACTATATTTCAATGTTAAGGTATTTAATACTAATATTTGGAAAGCCCTCATTGAATTTACTGATTTTCTCCTAAATGTAATGCGTTATTTTTCCTGGGATAAACCTTTGCCTAGTATCTCTGGCAAATGAAGATTATGAGAAATGTTTACCTATTGCTTAAAGCTCCATCAGTATCATGTTTTACATTCGAAGAAGTAGAGTGCTATCAATTAAATAACCCCGTGGCTTGTGTGGGGATCCAGCACTAGACGTTTACCTGTTTGTTACAATACTTAAAAAATGTAAATCCAGTAGTTACAATAGTCACAGAGATGCTGACTGGGGATCACTGATGTAGCAGTTGGGCCCTTTACCCCATCTGTTTTATCTTTTCTGCTCCATAAGCTCACTGGAAGAACAATCCAGTCTCAGAAGACTTAGGAGGATCTCTTTATATGCTATATGGGTCTCAGTTACTCTCATGAAATTGCAGAGCTGACCCTGGACAGTCTCTGTCAAGACAAAGCCTACACATCAGACCGACTAAGTTCATCTCTGTGACTGTTTCTGGCATGATGGTGAATTTGTAAGGAGTGTGCCTGCCTGGGAGAGAACTTGTCTGGCCACCTGTGCCTGCAGGAAGGGAAGTGGAGTGTGAAAGAATGTACAAACAAGAGAACAAAAGGATGGAAATGGTAGATCAGAGATTTAAACCAAGGAAAGGGGATTTCTGATCGCAGGGTGTGCCAAGGTGAAAGGCAGCTGGCAGGATGAAAAGGAGAATAGATTGCATTTTCCAGCGAGAGAGCGACGAGATGAAATGGCACTTGGGATGCTGCTAAGATGTGCTCCCAAGCTCTGAACAGCAGTCCTGGAGAACAGAGGTAGAAATCAGTGCCTAGGTGCAAAGCCTTTGCCTAGTAACGCATATGTCTCTTGCTGGCTAAAGACAAGCCTCATCAGTCAGAAAACCCATTGCAAAGTCCACGTGGTAGCTTCTTTGACAGAAGGCACTCTTTGAACTCTGACTTTGAATTAGCCGTTTCAGCAGGCTGGAACTGCAGCACAGGCTGTGCTTGAGGACCTGCGGGCTCAGAGATAGTAGGCAGAGTCTCTGCTTTAAGAAATGGGTAACTAGAAAGAGGATTAGATCCTGTGTTTGTGTCTAGCATCACAGATGTAGGACTCTGCTGGTACTCTGCAAGCTAAAGGGTCATGTGCAATACTCTGGAGAGTTGCCTGAGATAGGATTTCCAAACAAAAGAAGAATTTATTGCAAGGCACTAGCCCTGGCATGACGTTTGGCCTATCTGAATTGAGGAGTGTTTCTCAACTCTCAGTTGTTCTCGGGCATTTCCCTTCAGATCCAGGTATGTGAGCACCACTGACAGGTGTCTTCTGCATTGGTGGTTCTCCTGCAGTGCCTTCCTTCAAGGAAGGTTCACCAGGTGTCCAAGGTTTTAGTCTTCTTTCTTCTTTATGCTACAGAAGGGACTCCGAAGGCCTGTTTTTGAAAAGAACCATGTCTAAAGTCTGTTGGGCAGTTTTTTGGTAACCTGTGGCTATTACAAGGTACTTCCAAAAACCAGCTACCTTTTTAAAGTAGTCTGTGATGAGAAGATCCTGCTGCTGAGCAGAGCAAACATACGAGGTGGAGAGGCTGTTTATTGTGTGCTACAGACATCATACAGTCAAGAGGAGTGGTAGCTTGCATGTTATTTCAGTGATAGGTCTGTGAAAATACTGTCCCTTCATCTCCCATAACCAACTGCTTGTGAGTTTTGAACCGTAATCAGGACTGTGACATTAGATTTCTAAATTCTGATGAGCTCATCCATTGAAAGAGCAAAGTTTGAGAAAATGTGTACAATGACTGATGGACTTTTTTTTTTTTTTTTTTGCCTTTTATCTGTTTTTAGACATTCTTAGTTAAATTAACCTCTTCTGAAAGAGAGACTGTTAAGTGTTATTCACACATTGGCCAAGTGAGATCAGTAGTCTTTCTCTCCAGCAGTGCAGTGCTGGCAGAGAGCGTTCAGTGAACAGCCGTGCTTCCTGCTGGCAAGCAGAAGGACTGTCAAAAGATGTTTGGATGTAAGAGCCACTGCTGACCACCTGATTTCCCAAACACAAAAATGATGAATTTACTCAGCTTTTGCTTTCATCAGGTGTTAGGGCAGAAGTGTGATAACAAGTACGTTTCCTCTGCAGTTGTGCCAGTACTTCCTCATAGAAAAATACACCTGCTGTGATTGCAATAAGGAGGCTTCGTAGAGCAGAGGTACAGTTAAAGTAAAACTGAGTTTAATTTGGCTGACAGACAGGATGCAGTAGTTTTATACAAAAGGAGAGCTTTCCTGTAAGAGATTGAATTACTCCACACTAGAAAACATCTAAATTTTTTTTAAAAGTAGATGGTCAATAAGTGTAACCCTAACCAACTGTACCACTGCTGGGTCTGATCTGTGGATTTAGTTTCCTTTAAGAATTGTCTCTTGCTCCTTGAAAATGTGTTTTGTTTTCTATTTTGTTGTTTTCTTTTGAGAAGGAAATTATCAAAGGTGACATCTTTTCAGCATTTATAAAATATTTTCTCTGTAGGGTTTCACTTCCCTGTGAGATGTTCTCAGGAAAAAGCTTTTATCAATTATGGCAAGACAAGAAAAACTGCAGCTCACTTTAAATTGGAAGAGATAAAGCAGGCACCTAAATCATGAACTCAGGGAAGAGCTCTCTCAAAACTGGAAGAATATATCTGCTTTACAGCTTACGGAAAACCTATAGTTAGAAGAGTGCTGCCTGCCCATACCACAAAGAGGAATGCTGCAACCACCTCTGTAGCGTTGGATTAGCAACCTGATGCCGTGCTATTGCGTTGCCTTTGTCTGCTAGAGGTGTAAAACAGTTGTGTGAGAAGAAGTATGGAAGGTGCTAAATTTGTTTTGATGTGGATGAGCTGTGAGTTGAAGGGGGGAAACTTGCAGGTGTAACGCATTCGGGAAATACAGTGAAGCAGTCAAAATTTGAAAGTTCATAAGGCACGTTTGTATGTCAACATCTCTGACAAGTTTCAGAAATATGTAGTGCTGCAAAAAATGAAAATGGGAACTTTTTTTTCATAATTATCTGCAGTTTTCTTGGTCCCATCAACTCTTGGGGGCAAGATTCTGAGTTAAGTAGGCTTAAATTGTTCTGTTCTAGCTTGGTAAGGCAGACAGCAATAGCTGGGCTGGATGTACTTTTGGTGAAACTCTGTAGGTGAAAGTTCAACCAAGATAAACTCACAGTGTCTATTCATGTATGTGTTGGAGTATGTGTTCAGGTATGAAGGTCTTTGCCTTGAGCTAAATAGATTATTTCTGTGGATGGCTTATCCTTCGTTATAAACTTAGCTGAGCACGTTTAAGGAGTATGGAGATTACTGAATTATAATCAGTTTCCACAAAGATTTTCCACTTTTTGACAAGTAAGCTCTGCATAGTTACATTTCAGCAAACTATGCCTTTGCATTTTATCGAGGCAGGCATACATTCCAGGCCAACCACTGTGAAAACGTACAGGTGAGTTTGGAGAAGATGTAGGTATTCAAGGGGGCCCAGAATTTCACTGGCAGAATAATAGCAGAAGAAATAATTACTGTTATTGTTACCTAATATTAAACTCTTAATATTCCCCCAATTTTAAGGGGAAAAAAAACCCACTTAATTCTGAGGGAAGGAAGGAGAAAATTATGAAAATGGATCTGTTTCTATTTCTCCTTTACTCCCTTTTCCTCCCCCCCCCCCCCCCCCCCATTCAACCCTTCTTGGAGGAGGTTGGTGTAATAGCACTTTTTCATCTAAAGGTCTGCTCACTGCAATTCCTGTATGAAATACTGGTTTCTTTTCTCTAGTGTCACAAGTTAAAGCACCTCAGACTTGCAGAGGATCACTTCTTTTTCAAGATCAGAAGAGGGTAAGAACACTGAGTAGCTGAAGTTTTTTATCAAATCCTGCTTGCATTCAGAAAACTGACATTTAGGATATATGTTCATTGTCATGTTTTCCTAGACGTTACGTAGGAAACTTGAGGTGCTTAAGAGAGTTCCCACTAGGCCATGAGTGAGGTGGGTATTTATCCTGCACATTTCCCTAGGCAGAGCTCAAAATGAAACCCTTACGCTCAAGAGACGACCAACTTTATAATGCTGAATGAAGAGAGGGTTGCCTTAAGTGTTGTCAGCAGGCTATGCTGAATTCACTTGAGGTGGAAGTTGCTTTTAGGTATGAACGTTCTGCTGTACTGCTGTTAGTAAGGTGTTGCAAGGTTTAAGTAGTTTTTGTAAAACACTGATTTTTCTCAGAAAAAAACATCTGTTCAAATGCAAAATATCCTATAAAGAGATGAAAACAGAGTTTAGGGGGTTGTATATGTTGAAGTAAATAACTTAATAGGTGAGACTCTATTGAATTGAAATTTTCCTGTTCGTGCAGCACCTAGTGTAAGAACTTTCAAGGATAAATATGGCATAGTATAAAAGTATTTATTAATTATTATAGCACTACCTTTTTGGATATTTTCTGATTTTCAGAAGCAATCATTCCATTGCAAATGGGACAGGATTTTCTTCATCAGTTCTTTAAATGCTTTCCAGTCTGAGAGCCAGATGCCTCCTCTCCCTGTGCTTTGCAGCATCGTTTACACCAGCTCAGGGGTGGCATGAAACACACCCCGATCCAAAACTCAGCATTTGGCATGTAGAGTGTGCTGGTGCTAGCAGTGATGGATTGTACAGTAGGTAGAGCAGCCTAGAGGCATTGCTAAGAGGCAGTAAACAAGGGCTACTGTCAGACTTGGGCACATTGTCAAAATATTGCAAAGCTGTCATGCAAGAAGTCTAATTGCTTGGCTACCTCATTGAGCAGCATATATTCTTTTATTTTACTCAGTGGGATCAGTAACATGGTTATCATTTTAATTGAGAATAAGTCAGTGTGTACCTTTAATATTAGGGGAAATTTGGAACATGTGAAATCTGCCTAACAAAGAGGTAGAATACTGATGGTGGTTGCCTATTTGTATTACCTGGATGTTGCGGTTTATGACTTCTGTTTCTTGATCGTTTTTTCTTCTCTCCGTAGTGATTCCTGCCTCTGATGCCCCCAGGCTGTGGGAAACAGATTCATCCTGGGGTGAAAGGGGAGTGAGGGATGTAATTGAATGGGTCAGCCGAGGGCCTTGGGTGCACTTAAGCCCTGTGACATTCAAAGTTGCTGTGTAAGCTGTTGCAGGGGGTATTGTCTGCACCATGAAAAGCAGGAGAGGACTGTAAACTGATGTTTGGGGATGGATTTGGTAATAAAACAGTGCATCCGTGCCGCAGCACAGCACAAACAGACCTTATCTAGTTGAAGGATAAAGAGCAGTCTAGCGATGGCAATAGGGAAGGCAGTGTGGGCTCGTGTACGCTGCAGTTGAGCCCTGTCTGAGCTTTTGCACTGCCTTCTTGCCTAAGCAGCTTGTTTAAAGCTAGCTCGAATACGTCTCTGCGCTGCTGTCTGTAGCGTCAACAATACCCTGTATTGTCTGCCCTCCTAGTCTCATTAGTGTCAGCTGTGGGAACACGCCACCATCTGCAATTACAATCCTGCCTGGCACTCCGCAGCTGTCTGGAGTAGGAGGAGATCACTGTATGTGAGAGAAATCCTGAGAGAAGCATCAAAAATGGCTAAGCGACTGAAGAGTTTGATTAATCAGGAGAGATCAAAAGCGCTGCAGGAATTAAGTTTGGCCGGATGATTAAGATGTGGCCTGAACCGTATAAAGATATTTTGGGTGGTCTCCTAAGAGGAGGAGTTTCAAATTAGCTGAAGCAAAAATGCTGGCTGAATGTCAGGAAGAGTACTCTACTGGGAGCGCTCTAGTGTTTATTTACATTGGGTACCACCTGGAGGTGCCCAGCTCAGCTCAAAGCCTCTTTGTGCCAGGCACAGTACAAACACACGCACAGATACAGATTGTGTGTCTGCCAAGAGAAGGTGGGGGGGTCACCTGGGTCATTTAAAGCATGCCAGAGGAGGCAACAGAGTAGACATTGTTATGGAGGAGGCCTCTAGGGGAGGAGGGGTAGGCAGGATGAGCTATTAGGCTGTACAAACTTTACTTTCTGTGATTTAGGATTAGAGAGGGGTGAGTGCGTATGCGCACTTCATGTGATGTTTTTAACCACTTCATTAGATGTTTCTTCAAACCCTCTTAAAATGTCAGGAGACTGAAGGCTTTTGTATAACAAACAGAGTCTGGCAAACTGCTGAGGATTTGCACCTGTGAAATGGGGAAAAATTGCTGCTAGAGGAGGTGGTTCCTTCTTAGGCAGCGCTCGCCCCTCCGTGAGCCCAGAGGAGGGGTGGGGAGAGGGACTCGGGAGGTCTCACCTTCTCGCCGCTGGCCAACCTTGGAGGCACTTCTCAAGCAATCCTTCTTACGTGTTTTACCTGAATGCATACATAGGTGAATTTACTGAATAGCATCTCCCAGCTCCCCCATGCGAAGGTAGAAGATGTTGCTCTTCCTCTGTAGATAGAGGTGCAATTTTGGAATTGGCCTCTGCTAGAGGCACATGCAGCTTGTCATCTGTTGTACTTCACTGTAGCTTGTTTGGAGCGGGGCAAGGGTGCACGTTATTTTTGTTTCCAGTATCTGGGAAAACAAATGGGGGCCAGAAACATAGATAAATCACACAAATTACTGTGAGCAATATTAATTGGGGAAACAAATTTTTTCTCTTGGGATTTTGCTCTCTTTTGTTGAATGGAGTCCTTCCCTTTTACCCTGTGAAACGAACCAGTTGTTGTTGAAAACTTTTTGTTAGTTTGTTGTTTTCTCATCCAGCTATGATTACTGTTGTTTTTAGAGCGCTCTACAGTCCATCACCTATTCTTTCTCTTAAGTTTGATTTGGAGGAAATCTGTAATTCTGAATTACATCAGAATTAAGTAAATTAATGCGGTTGGAATTCATGTGCCAGATAATCAGTTGATGAAAAACCAGCATAGCTCCCTTTGAATTAAAACCTTTATTGTAACTCTGCTATCAGTTGAGTCTAGGTAAATGCATTTTCCTGGCTCAGCTGTAACACTAAGCATAGTCCTGCAGTCTCTGAAGTTAGTAGCTAAGCTCCGGGAAAGAGGTGGCATAGATGGGCTCTGTCAATGAGTGAAGCTCTGATTTAGATGTGTCTCACTGTATATCATTGTCAACAGCTTTCTGGGATAGGGTTTGAAAATGGACTGATTGAACAGAGGGAGGAGAGCAGCAACGTGCAGTAGAAATTACAGATTGTATTAAATTTGAAAATACAGGAGAGCAGTGCACTGTTTCCAGTTGCTGCACTCATTGTGTGAGTAAGTTAGGCCTTGACTTGGAAGAAGCTTTTTGCTCGTTGTGCATTTGCAGTAGCAAGAGGAGTGTGACAGCGTGCAAACCAGAGCAACGAGGGGCTGCTCTGGAGCTTGTACACTTTGTCGCCTTGCTGCATCGCTGAGCGCAGTAGCAACGGTGCAAGAGAGGGCAAACAGCTGCAAACTTGCTCTGGCAGGTGAAAAATATGGCTGGAGACAGTCTCTTCTTCATAACAACAGGATGGCTCTTCTCGTGGCTCGGGCAGCAAAAAGCTGTGATTTCACCTCTAGGAAATGGAGAGGAGGTTGGAAGATGTAAAAGGGCAAGAGAAAAGGAGTGAGGTCAGGAGCTGGGAGTGAAGGGTTGGTTTCTGAAGGGTGCCCTCTCCAGATGTAGGGGCAAACAGAAATAAATTGTGTTTATGAACAGAAAATATATGGGGTCTGAGCTTGCATACTGTGGAGTTTAATGTGGATTTGACAATGAAATCAATAGAAATAGGTATTTCCCATTATTTTAATCCTTGTTTATTTTTATGAAATCTTATAAAAATATTGTTTTGTATTTTAAATCGGTGTCAAAGTACAGAGAAGAGAGAACACCTAACTCTTCTAATTATATACTGTATTTTAAAAAGAGGTCCCCAAACTAATGCAGGTATACTTCATACTTTTCTGTGGACTTAGTGCTTTTATTAAAATTACCAGCAAAGTCACAAACTCAATTTATCTGTTATCTTCCCAGATGAAGAGCGTTGGAATGATTGTTGGAATGGCTGATGTTTGTGCTCCTTGGTCATTTTAAGTAATGTTACTTTTTTCAAGTACAAAAATACATCATTATTATATGGTTGGGTGGCAGGACTTTGCCTGTTTTTATGTTCATTGCTTTTGCTTCTCGAAATGTTAGCAAGAGGTGCAAGGGGATATTTCATTTGTTTTTAGTATTCAGAAAGTCCAAGTTGCAACACACAGGACTTCAACATTTCCAAAATGTGATGGATTCCTAGGGCAGGAACTGAAAGGTGGTTCTTTGCCAAGTTGCCCAGAAAAAACAAGTGGTAGAGTAAAGGTTATCGAGAGATCTGCTTTTTTTTTTTTTTTTCTTTTTGAACAGCTGGCTAATCTTTCTGGATTTGGAAGGTCATGGTCAAGAGGCGTAGATGGAGTTATAATAGCTGCGTGTGTCTGACGGAATGCCCTGCTGCCTTCTAGCTATTAGGAAAATTCCTCAGGAATTAATTTTTTAAAAATAGCTCAGTGTTGCATGCACAAAGGGTGTGACCATGGCTGCAGGAAAAAGTTCTGACATCTTAGTTCCTAAAGTCAAAAAAATTTCTGTTTGCTTAGTATTTATCTCGAGGAGCAAATGGGCCTCTGGTGCCAGAGAAAACAGTCTCTGGGTTCAGCAGGTCCTGAGGCAGAGAAACTTTATTATTGTTTGGGCAGGATCTGGCAAACACTGCCAGGTGCAGGGCTTTATACCTAACATGAATCTTCTTGGTAGATTGGTCTAAACTTAAAAATATGAGCTGAGGAGAGCAGCTTTGTTAGCCTGCTGGAGCTGTTCTTCCTCAAAAGCTCAAGGCTACGGCAGCACCACAGAGCTGAAAGATGAAGAGAAAGTTAGGGTCCTAAAAAAAACTGGAGGGTAAGAGAAAAAATGCAGCTGAGAAACTTGAATCGCCATGTGAGGTGTTGGAAAAGGAGGTGGAGGGAGAGGAAGCAACCCATGCAGAGGATGGATGGGAGCTGTACCCCCGCGTGGTAAGCTGCAGTGGGTGCCTCCAACTCCAAAGCACACCCATGCTCACCATGGGCAAGATAAGGAAACATTCCCATTCTGAATTAACTCTGTTTAGTGACTTCTTGCTTAATTAAAGAATTAGCTATGCTTAGAAGCAATGCCAGTGCCTGCTCTCATGTTGTCTATCAATGGTGCCTGCCAGGATCCTGATTGCTACAGCTCCCTCTGTACGGTAGTGTAGCACAGGGTTGATAGGCTGTATAAATTCACATTGTTACTCTTTCTTTATGGATTGCCAAACCATGAAGACTGAGAAGCAAATAGGACTTCTTCTAGTTTGAGTTGCAGAGTCTTGATTTGAATCTATTCACCCTGGGGGCTCAGTCCACTCCTAAGTAAAGTCAGGGGCAGTGGTTGCAGAATTGGGTCCTGCCAGGGGTCGGACACCCCAGTGTGGCCACACGTGCGGGTGCCGTGATGCCCCTTGACATCCCGTCTGTTCTTTGCTGTGTGTTGCACGTGAAGAGATGCCTGAGCAAGCCAGCATGTGCTGGTTAGGCTGTCTGTATTTCAAGTATACAGCTTATAATATCGCTGGTAGGTCTGTTCAGGAGGCTTTTGACAAGTTGCTGCTGCTATGGGCTGGACTGGAAGCTATGCAGTGAAACTCAAATATGTTGAAATGTGAGGCTGCAAGAGCTCTTTCTTTTTGTTGCTGTGGTTTAGTGTTGGTACAAGTGGACTTTGTAAAAGACTTCAAATGTTGATACCCCTTGTCTAATTGAAGAATCCACTTGGAGACTTGTGGAGCAGTCCATGTAGGAGCTAGTGATGACATGTTGTACCTAGATTAAAAAAAAAAAAAGCTGTAATACAAAGCTGGGCATGGTGGAGTAGGGAGGATGTCTGCATGTTGCATTTCAGGTGTTTTATGTGGAGGGGGAAAAAGAAGTTCATTTTCACATGCAGCAGCAGTATGATTTTAAACAACAGTTGTTATTTTGTGTAAGAACTCCATTTACTCCATTTGCTTTGAAGCACTGCTTGGATTTCTGTTACTGGAGCACATGGGGATCTTCTGCAGCATATTTGTCAACTGCTTGACAAGGGACAGGAGAAATGCCTGTTACTGAACTAACAACTAAAAAACCAGAAACAAACAGCTCATGGAGAGTGACAGTTTCAGTATCTGATCCACTTTTTTATTGCAGAGCTGCCCGACTTCTTTTTTAGTATGTGTTTGGTTTTCTCTGCTTCCTGCACAGCAGCCTTCTAGATGCCCAGTTCAGCTATTCCTTTTCCTCAGGAGAGAAAGTCACATGAGTTTCTCTGAGCAGCTGAGAGGATCCATTTAAATCAGAAGCAAGGTGTCTTCTATGGTAATAACTAAGGACTTGATCTTGCACTACTGAAACCAACGAAGGCAGCTACAAAAGGACTGCGGATGTCTAGCCTAGTGGTGGCAGTGACCAAAGGGCTGAGTCAGAGGTCCATGCTTCTGGGAGTTGCAAGCAAATTAACCTTGTTTGCAAGCTTCCCTCATTAATGATGCTGAATAATAAAAGCTTTTTATCATGCTGCTTCTTTTTAACTGCTTTTTGCAGGTTAGGCTTGTTGACCTGTCATTGCTGTAGCTGTGTATCAAGAGAACAGTTCTTAACAGTAGCATTTGTGAGTAGTTTCAAGTAAATGGAATTTACTTGCTTCTGTCTGGAAAATGTAAGTGTTTACCCAATTCTTTTATCTGCCACATGGATGAATTCATCCACCTTACTTAGAGCAGTAATAAATAGTGGGGTGGAAAGGTGCACAGAGCAAACTCCTGCTGATGCCTTGAACGTGTCCAGGGATGGTGCCAGGTCCCTCCATCCTTGTCCGAAAGGCTGGAGTGCAAAGCTGGGATGGTCTCTGCTGCAGCTGCCACACTTGAACTCCACACAGCTCCCCTGAAGGCAAGTGTTAAAGTGATTTACTACAGAAACAAGTTTTAATCATGATGAATTGCAAGGGTGGGACTTGAGAGTAAGGTGAGGCCCATGGACGTTTCAGTGAGTAAGACCAAAACACTTCCAGTTCTCCTGTAGGAGGCTCACCTTCCCAAAAGCTCTGCAGTCAAAGGGCAGTGCTGGTCTGTGCAGTCCATCCTGTAAGGAATTGTTGCCCTGTCACTGGGATTTGAGGGCTGGGGTGTCCATTTTGGCAATCTGAACACAGCTGTTCTTTCAAGGGTGTTTTTAATGATGAGGTTTGAAAATCCTCCCCAAATTATTTTACATGCTGCAAGATTAATTTGTAGTCACTGTTGGTAACTGTATGTGGTCTGGAAACACTGTGTTCCTGGGCTGTCCCGGAGAGCTTGGTCAGCGGAAAATTCACCTGTTGAAGTGTCATTCAGTGCATTGCAGGGCCAAAAATAGAATCCAGTTGTTTTCCAGTCCCAAGCTGGGGAGTGCAGTTGTGGGGATTGCTCTCAGTCCCCATTTGTACCTTCTGTGGTTTAGCCTGTAGTTAGTTTATTAAATTGCTGCTTGAAGGGTCATAAACATAGCTCAGATTTGTTCGCTACATGTTCAGGATGTTGCCGTATTTCTGTGGTGCGGTTTGCTACCTGCACACTTGGGACTTAGTTGGAGTATGTAATTGATTTGGATGTCAGCAGCTAGGGTGTAAGGTGGTACGGAATGGGTTTCCTCTCCTGGAGGTCCTTCATGAGGAAGGAAACAGACTTGCAGTAGCAATTACATCACGGAAGTAAAATTTTCCTGCTTTCATTAGGGAATCCAACACAGTGTTTGAATTTGCATGGTGTCCTTAGTATCACAGCTTAGACTTTTGACTAAACTGGAGAGGAAAATGAAGAGAGCGCATGCCTTAGGGATCCACCTGGTCTCAGCCAGCCTTGGAGACTTGTACGTTTCCTACAGTGCTGAGCACAGACTTTAGACAAGAAAGTATCCAGAGCGGGGAATGTATGAACAGCAGATGGAAGTAGTGTTACAGAGAGCCTGAGGGACGGGGTCTGTGGGCTGCAACTCTGTGGCAGAGCCATATTTGAACCCTTTTAAGTTTGGTCTAGCCCTTTAACCACCTAACCAATTTCTTTATGATGATGAGGGCATCCCTGGATGTACCATGTGCTTCCTCTATCTATTTTTTGGATTAATGAAATGTTTTTTTCAAGACTCCATTTTGTATATTCATTTGGAAAACAAATGACTCGAGTTAAGGATCGCGGAGTAGCTCACAGTAAGCTTCACAAGGAGAGCATGACTGCCAGGGCTGCTTGCTAACACACGACCGAACTGCCAGAATGCTGAGATCCCGTAACACCCCACAAAACTGCCTAATGTACCTTGTGGGTGATTAAACATCACTCAGTTTTAGTAATCAGCCTTCAGTAATGGAGTTCAGCCAATTAAAAAATCTTTTTATAAGCAGGATAAAACCAGTGGCATACAACATGAGGGTGACTGAATTGCTCATAGCTTAATGGCACCTATAACTATGCAATAAAGGTGTCTGGTTTCTATGTAAATTGTTGTACGCTATAGAATTGTGGGTTTAAATATTAGTGAGTGAGTTTACTATCTTAGAGCCCTGTTTGTACACTCCAAGTGACTGTAACTTGAATCATGTGTATTTGATATTTAAGGGAGAACACTAAACATCCCATCTGGGCATGGAAACCTTGAAGAGCCCTATGGGCTCACATTTTCTCCTGTCCTCCGGCTGGTCTAAGAAACTGAGATAGGATGCCAAAATGTCCTGAACTAACTCAGAACATCAGAGGGGTGGAAATTGAAGGAAGAGATCTCTCAGGGTCTCTCTTGAGCACCTCACTGAACCGTAGTAATCTCATTTCTTGATTTAAATAATCTTCCATGTATTTTTCTCTTGTTCTTGTTTGAAAGCATAACTGGCACTGCTCAATGCTCATTTGAGTTTAGTTCTTTACTCATATCTTTCTGGATTTCAAAATGGTCTTTGCTGTGAACTTTGGTGTTGTCATCTCCAGCTGGGCTGGCACATGTTGTGTGCGCGCTCCCTCACGAGGAATTCTTGCCTTTGTGCTAGGACTGAAGCTGGGGATATGATAGGCTTTTGTACATCTCACTGTGCAACGCTTGCCATTTGTAAGTAGAAGGAAGAGTCTGATAGAGGAGGAGGAAGCTTGCTGGAGCTTGGCATTGCAAAACTCTGGTATTACAATCCAGTGAATGTGCTCCAGCGTTTCCCGGAGCAACATAATAGGCAAGAAAATTGTTAAGTCAGACAGTTGGTTTTTTCTTAATTTAAAATGTGGATGTTGCCTTTGATCTTTTACTGATCACAAATCATGATACACATTTGGCTGCTTACCTTTCTTTGCGCGGTTATGGTACATGTGTATACAGTTTCCTGTGCTCATCTGGGAACAAAATTGTGTAAAACCACACTTTAAATTGGTGGTATTTCCTTTCTTAGCAGAACCTCGTGGAGCTGCCGTGGGACAAGCCAAGACAACGATCTGAGGAGGACATGTTTAAGAGTGGACCGTGCGGATCTTCTCGCATGAGCGTGCATGGGGCTTCCCACTGTCCTGCCTGTGCTCCTGGGCAATGTGCTCCAAGGGGCTTCTCTGAGAAGGTGCTGCGCGAAGGCCGCGGCAGGAGGGCGTCCAAGGGCAGCTGTTGGCCTTCCACGTCAGACTGCTGAGCACCACAGAGGTACAGCCAACAAAGCAAGTTGCTTGTCCCCCTCTGGTTTTCACGAGGTTGCAAGACCTGAGGGTTTTAACTGTGGTCAGTGGCCCTGGTTTTTCCCCAGGGGTACAAGAAGGTGCCCTTTCGTAGTGTGATCGTTTCTGGGGACACCAGCCGTGACCCTTGCTGGGAACCGGATCCTGGGGCGTTGGATCCTGGGGTTTATTCATGGTGCCTTTTGAGAGAATGCCCCGCAGCCGCAGCTTGGTGTACATAGAAAGGGATGGAGCATGCGTGCGCAGGGAGTAACAGGAAGTGCTACCCCTTCCTTCTCCCCGCTCCTCCCACTGCCTTCTTGCTTTAGTGCTGCGTGCCCTAGCTCTGGCTTTTGGTGATTGGTTGCATGTTTGCTGGGTCTGTTGCATGTATAGATCTGCAAAGTACGTTTTGCAAAGCAGCTATACTGATGGCAGGCCAGCCACAGCAGCTGAGAGGCAAACCGCATGTGTGCGTGTCGGGGCATCGGAAAAACGGCCTGGGGAAGCGTTTCTGAAAGAAGGGTTCTATTTTGCTGTCCGTGTCATACTCTTATTACAAACTGAACTATTTTAAACGAAAACTTCTCCTAAACCAAGCAGAATATTACTTATACAACTGTGCCACCAGATCCAAGAGGTTTTGCAGTTTCTATGAAAGCTTAACACTACCAGCTTCCTCGAGGAGAAGAGAGACAGACAGACACTGGCAAAGACAGTCCTTTTATTGTTTCAAAGCTAGTTTTCTTTGAAAGGTTTTTTTGTTTGCAGTTAGAAGTTACAAGTGCGGAACAGGAGTTTATGCATGCCGTGGTAATCCTGGTTCACACATGGGGGGATCCTGCCTTCGACCATCCTGGGAGGCAGGAATCTGGTGAGTCCGTTCTTCTGGCTTGAGGTACCAGGGCCCTGGGGGGGACGCAGGCAAAAGGCAAGAGAAGAGGGGAGGTGGTGCACCCCTTCTGCTGGGGCACTGCTGGGCAGTGCAGTCATCTCCCTGAAGTCCCGTGTAAATAGCAATCCCAATCTTTAGCCCTGGGGAGACTTTTAACAGATGTTGCCTGAACATGCAGTGAAGTCAGTCTCTGGGAGTACATGTGGCACGTTGTCATTCTAGGATATGCCCAGCGTGGAAGGAATCAAAATTATTCTGCCTGAGAGTCGGAAGCAGGAGACTGCGCTGTCAAAATGCACAATGGGGAGAAACCTGGGGGAAGAAGAATATAAACAGGACTATTCCTAGCCTGAATAAAAGGTAAAAAGTCATAAAATAGTTTAACAAAATAACTGGAAAAGTTTCTTAAAAAAAAAATGCTGTAGTTATCTTGCAGTCAAATGAAGACAGGACTTGGTTGTATTGCATAAAGAGAGTCCTTTTTCTATGTGCTAGATATATACCTGGCTCGCTTTCTCACCTGATTAATACTGACGTCAGCTGTTGGGTCCAGCGGTGAGGCTAAAGATGAAGTGTGCTTTGCACAACTGAATGTACACATATACACAGGAGTGAATATATATATGTGTGTGTGTGTGTATATATGCATATAGTACAGTGTATATACATTTACAGATAATGTTCTCAGTAGAAAGAGCACAGAGATGGCTTAGAGGTGTCGCTTCTGTTCTAGGAATATGGCGTCTGTGATCTCTGTAGCAAAAGAGTGGTTTGGTAGCAATGAAGGCTAGTTTCTGGCGTTGGAGAGCCTTTAATGGCTGGATCACAGGAACAGCAGTAGAGTGGCAAAAATCTGCCCGTTTACTACAGCATGAGGTTAAATACTGCTAGAACAAGAAGAAAAAGAAGAATTAGTTGATTCTCAAAAGATATTGGGAGGCAACAAGAGAAGAATGATGGTGGAATGCCTGATCTATGGAGAGAGAGAAAAAATTCTCTGCTATACGGAAAAGTCAGGACCACTGCCTCTTGTTTGACGTTCTGTTGAGGAACTGAGGGAATAGATCTACTCTTTTCATGTGTATCGAGCACGTGTAAGTGTGATATCCCATCTGGTTCTCTGGAGTTAAATTAGTGATTTCTCTGGAGAAAAATGGAAAAGAAAATAAGCTATATGGAGCAGCCCAGTGAGCACTGAGATACAGTAATTCGTTTATTTGCTATGAAAAGAAACTACTGTCTTGATCCCAGGAATGTTATACAGGCTGACAAGTTTAAGAGCAGAGATATCAAAGATAAATCATGCCTTTTCCAAAAAAAATAAGTTAGCTCAACCCAAAGAACCAGCAAGAGCACTCTCTAGAGGACAGTCTGTTTCAAAGCAAGGGAACAGGGTTTGGGCTTAGAAGAGGTCATGAAAGTGGGCAAGGAAAAGTGGTAAGAGCAGCTCTAGAATGGGATTTAATTCCTTTTTTAACTTGATGATATTCTGAAAACCCACATGGAGCTGGTGCCTGAACTCTGTAGGGGTCTGTTTTCACAGTTAAAGTTGCCTTCATGGCCCCTGAAGTTCTTCAGTCGGTTGGCATCTTCCTCACATACAACTACTGTATTAGGAACTTTCAAAATTTATTTATTTCCTCAGCTGTCATTAGTTCAGTTTGCTACAGTAGGTGTGCACTGGGAATGTATTAATTTTCAAAGCATGAGAGATTTTTTTTTTTGTGTGTGTTCTTTCAGACCACTGCTGGAGCTTATCACTAAAATGTCGGTTTTTTCATTTTTAAAGTTGCAGGTTTACACTGAGCCTTAGCTCAGCTAGATTTTTATTGCTGTGGAAAAAAATGAAGTGATAAAACCTTGTGTAGCTACAGGACATCGGGATAGATCAGCAGGTAACAGATAGTGTCTGTTTTACAACCAGAACAATTTGGTAATTTGATGTTTGAACTATACAAGAATAAGAAGCATAGCATTTAAGTGGGTCTTGGTTGAAAAGTAGTGACTCTTCATCTTACTAAAAATCACAACTGAAAATTTACAGACAGACAGGTAAAGTTTAGCTTGTTGATGTATACCTTTAAGTGCAGAGTGAACAGGTTTCAAGTTGACCCCTGGTGATGCATAGCTCGAGCCAAAGCCCTCTCTCTGGTTTTAGCAGCCTTTGGGACAACGACTGTGCGTCATTTGCTGGGAGGAACAAGCCATAGTGGGCGTTTAGAGGGCAAGCTGGCATTTAGATTGGGTGCTATGTGTCTTTTCTCCCTGACGACGGTCTGCCCTCATGAGTGGCCTTTTGCACAGGCTCGTCATCGCATGCCTAATTGACTCTGGGTGAACTCTTACTGCAATCTCCAGCTGTATTAAAAACAATGTTTTGGCCTCCAAGTCTAAGATAATTTACAAAGGAAGCTTAGGGAAGCATTGCTCCAAAATGAGTAGGGTTTACCAAATGCACTCGCTAGTGACTTACTTAATGACATGGCTTTAATGAGACGAGCGGTAACTCTAATAGAATGGCAACTGGAAAATGAAAAGCTTGCCTAGAGCCCTTCCAGTGTCCTCACTTTGATGCAATTCAGCAAATGCACACTGCCCTTTGGTCGCAGGAGCTGCAGTGTACAGTGCGTCTTTATTTTCAGTCTGGGGAAAAGGGTTTAACATCTCTTTTTAAAATATTAAATTATGAGCCAGTAAGAGGCTATGCGTTCTGTTTGATAACTGTTTTCATGTTAATTTAGTGCAATTTCCTCTGCATGCATAAATACTTAAGCAGGAATTTGTTTTGGTGCTGTTACCCATTTGTTAAACACTAAACCACGAGGGTAGCTATAAACTCCTCCTTAGGAAGACCTCAGGCCATATTCTGATCTCTTTCTTGAGGGTCACATGGAAAGGGCAGCATCTGCTCCTCCCGGCTGAGATGGGGGCCTGTGCAGGGCTGCCTGGTGAGGCAGGTGCAGAGCACAATGGAGAGGGAGCGTTTCACCCCAGCAGCAAACCGGCCTTGCTGCGTCTCTGCTGAAGCGCTAAGTAAACATGGAGGAGGGAAGGTGGCAGACACAGTGTCACAGCACGACTGGCTGCAGAGGTGAGTCACTTAGCACCCTAACAGCTCTTTTGGAGCCAGACTCTCCAGGACTACCCAACAGCCACCATCAACTGGGACTTCAGTGCTTTATAAAGCTTTATGATGGTGCTTGTTTAACCCTATCACATGCAGCATGGGAATGTAATTAGCATATATCAGCAAATTATATTATATTATATCAGCAATTGCATAAATATGCAGAGACCCCAAATCTTCCTGTTATCATCTGAGTACATATTTCTATTTACCTCCTGTACTTATTCAAATTCTGGGTTCCAAGGCCCATTTGCAAATGGCTAAAAACTCTTTCAGCCTTGCATAGATAGGGAACAGATTTATGTTTTAACAAGGGAGTCTAAAGCTCAGAGAACTGTAGTAATAGTGGGTAAAAGACCCCTCTTGGTCCATTTTATATGATATTAATCCTGTTAGATGCCACAGAACACAATTTGTACATGTTCAGTTGTGTGTGGGACTATAGGGGCACCTTGCTTCTTGCAAAATGGACCTTTTAAATCTCTGAAACTCCTAAATTACCTGTGAAATTGTTCTAAAAAAAGCAAGGCTGAAAATTGTCACTCTTCCTTTTGAATAATATAATAGTGTTAGCAAATTTTAAAACAAAAGTAGATTTCACTATCATGTGACAGTGCTAAGTACTTAGCTACTTGCGATTGGTTGACATATCATCTTTTGACCTGTTTCATTACACTACAAATGAGACTTTTCATCCAGAAATGAAAACAAGACATTCCAATTAGTAGGAAATAACAGCTGCCTTTACTGATTATTTCAAAATAATGATAAGGCATTTCAAATATTCACAAATATTTCTGACATATTTCAAAATAACGTAAAACACCATGATCGTAGGCAAAGCAAAACAGTTTTAAAGAAAGATTTTACAAATGAATTATTTCTTCCATTTCAAAAAGTTTCTTGATGCACGTTTACTAAAGAATAGCTGTTTAGTCAAATGACTTTGCTATACATACTGTGCTTTAGGGTGTCCTACAGAACACAGTGGAAAAAAATTCTTAAAACAATACTTTGTCGGAAACAGCTTTTTGGAATAGGGCCTCTAATGGGCTTGCCGTTTTAGCTCTGTGGACTTTGTGTAAGGCTTAACATGGATTGTTTTTGAAATGTCAGTTCCATACTATAAAACTGTCAATTATTTTATGTTACGTGCAAGTATTTAAAAGACCTGAAGCCTATTTTCTTCCATGTATGCCTTTTTGATGCTTTAGGGCTGTGCCACTAACAACATTTTATCAAGCTTTGTCATTTTTCTTAAATATTGCAGTTACTTTTTCAAATTTATAATTGTTGACAGTAATGATGATGATGTTTCTCATATAAAAATCCCAAACTAGAGAAATTTCCTGGGGAACTGCACGTCACATGCAAGATATATAACTAAAAATGTAGTTCAAAGTTCTGCTAAATATTTAGTTCCAGCTAGAGCTAATATTTGTTTTAGTGCTGAAAAATGTTTACTGTATACAAAACACTTGGATGGAATATGGACATTTGACAAAGATCACTCGATGCATTTTTGCTGTCCAAATTGTTCGTATAGCATTAACACAGCTGCCTTTTTTGCTTACATTTTTTCAGGTGGGTGGTAATGGCATAAAACCGCGGCTTGTGCTACCTAAGGGAAGGAACGTGCCTTGTAGTTTCAACAGGCTCAGTCATACAAGATGCAGCGTACCTTCTCCAGGCTGCTCAGCCTTCAACTGAACAGGAAGGTGCTTGCAGGATTGACAGTCCTTTTGGGCTTGCTCCTGAGCTAAATGCAAACTTGTGTGGCATGACCAGATGCCAGCTTGTATCAGGTGAGGATTTGCTTTTTTTTTTTTTTTTTTTTTTTTTTTTTTGCCTTCAGCGTACTGTACCATGACAAATTGCAGCAGCATTTTGTGCAAAAGGGAACTGTCAGGAAATGTTTTTTCAATGAGCACCATTAACTGATTTTGGTAACGTATCTATTGGCACGACCAGCAGAATCGGAGAGTGTGATAAGCTCCTGTCTTGTACAATAAGAAAGCGCAGCTGACATTTACCTTGCAACTAAAGTCTGTAAATATTAAAAACATAAATATGTTAATAACCATACACATATACACAAAACACAGCAGTAGCAATATTACAGGACGCAGTACCTACTCTATATAACTGCTTTTTGTTACTACAGATACAATGCCAAAATAAATGCTATCTGATATGCAGCAAACCCTTCTTTAAAGATCAGTGGCAGTAAGACAGCCAAAGTTCAGGCCCAGGCCTCAGCTAGCCTGAGCTAGCTCTGAAGCTAGGTCAATCCCACTGTCTATCAGTATAATCAATAAAACTACTGGTTTAGTGCAGTACAGAAAATAATGAATGCTGTTAGTATTTATAAGCTGGGGGTGTCTTTTGACAACATTTGGCATTAATTCTCCCTTTTTCACAAGTGCTTCTTGGTACGAGCACTCATCGGGCTTTACAGGGATAATGCTATTACATACAAAATACAGCTGGGGCAAAGACTAATGGGAACACCCAGCTTTGGTTTGGAGTTCCTGAATCCTGGTAGGTGCTCTTTATTATTTTCAATGCAGATTCACTAAGATTGCACTTAGCACACCATCAAGAAGTTGCGACTCTTCAAACGTTTCTTCTTTTTCATGCAGTTTTGTTTTGAAGCTTGGTAGGGAGAGGATGAGACGGGCTAGAGGAGATGACTTGTGCTAGTCCACTGTCTTTGCTAATGTTCTTCAGAGCAGCGTCCTCTCCTCAAGATGACATCATCTAGTCCAATATCCCCCATTCTTCCTTTCCCTTTCTCCCCCTTGAAAACAATCTGGGAAAAGAAATAGACAAGTTGGAGTGCAAAAATAAAATGAAAGAATCTTTGATTAAGAAGGTCTCAACAGAAAAAAAGCAAAGCGTAAGAAAGTGCAGACAGTCTTAACTGACTCACAAAAGCCTGTTTACTCTGGTCAGAATTAAGGCTGTTTTTTTTTTTTTTTTTTCCTGATCCTCTCCCTTTTTCACTTTGGCAGCACCTTAGTGAAGAAACAGCAAGTCAAGTTTGAGTCACGGTAAACCAAGGTGGTGATCAAAAAGCATGGTTCCGGGTGGCAGAGCTGAGGTGAGATGAACTTCCACGTACTCTAATGTGTGGTGCTGGAGGGTGCTAAGGTTTAGCTGCTTAAGGATCTTTCTGCATATCATCGCTACAACGTCCTCGTTGTTCCTCACAGCAAACACAAAATTATGTGTATTCTGCACAATGTTTTCTTATAGAGGAGCCTTCCATTCCTAATACACCTTGCAGCTGGCTTAGTCTGAATGCCAAACATAGTTGTGGGAACTAGAAACACACATCCCTTATGGAACGAATTCTGGCTCCTGTAAAATCACCGTAACCTAAAGAAGCACTGGCTTCTTGGAGAATTGATTTAAGCACGTCATTAGCAGTCCACACTTAGCCCGAGTAGGAGAAGATTCAACAAGTAGGAAGCTTGACTAAAAGGACTGCAGCATAAATCATGCAGAGAGTGATCTATATAATGGTGAGCAGACTTCCTCTAAGAAACCATTCTCATAAATTAATATTGCCTCCTGTTCTACTGCAATAGCCTCACAAGTCTGAACTGCTTTAATGCACGGTCAGTGGTTTTGTCCATGGTTTCAAAATCATTCAAAGCAAACAGCAAGACTTTATAATTCTGCTGTTTTCACCAAGTTAGAAAGAGTTAATAAAGATTCATGGATCAGAAATTCCGCTGTGCAGTAACAATAATTTGGATGCTTGCTGAGAGCATACGCTTAATTTAAACACAGACTAGGTAGAGGGGAGGTAAGAGAAATGCTATGCTGAATACACTGAAACATTATTTTAGAAATAAGTGATTTTGGATGTGCGCTACAAATAGTTTTACGGAGCTAATTCTTTAAGAAGTGTGATAAAGGATTCTGGTCTCCATTCATACACCCCGCCTAAGGTTTTTCACTAGGCCACCAAAATCACTAGTGTTTAGTCACTTTTGGTTTTTATCTATCATCTAGAAAATTAAGTTTCCTTGTTTGCGCTGGTTCCTCCATGACAGGGGCTTCCCTGCTTACCTGGAGGTTTTTTTTTAAATTCCCCAATCCTCTGAATAAACGTGACAAATCATTTAGGTCAGCAGACCAGGATTCCCACAAGAGATGGAAAAGTCCCCAAACCTGACTGTTTAGTATGGCACCGTGAGGCAGCCAGTGGTTGTTGCGGTTTGCCAGACGGATGGACAGCCGCTGTCTAGGCCATACAGAGAGGCAGGGGACAAGTGCAAAGGGAGAACTATTGTCTGCGTTTACGAGTTGGGATCTCTAAAATTCATTTAATATTCTGACAGAAACTATGTTAGTAATATTCATTTATTTAAAGAACTGCTCCACAAGGGCTTTATTTCACTCAGCACCCTGCCTCTGAGCATGTCTCTAAACTTAACACTTCTGGCCAAGTATATTGTTCACTTGGTATAAACCGCCAGAGTCTCAGTCTATGACATTCGCTTACACGATGGCAGACTGTCTTCTGGTTTATCAATTTCTTTTTCCTAACAGAGTATCAGGGTTTTTTTTTTTTGCTGAGATAGTTTTCAGAAAACTATCTGCAGTAATTCCAGCATTCTTGTGTGATAAATATTAGTTATTTAAGGCCACATAACGTACACATGGCTAGTTCCTTCCATGAACGTTACAGCATTCACCAGTGTGAGGTTTCTAGACCACCTGAGGTAGTCAGAACACAACAGGTCTTTAGGCACCCAAGCCCCTTCTTCAGATCCACAATAGAAGCAGCGGTTGTGGGAAAATTGCTGAGCTTTTGTTACATCATTTTATTATCCAATGTCTCTAAAACTATCAGGCATTAAAAGAGCCTCCATGATACTTCAGATAGATAGCTTCTTCTGATGGTGCTAAAGTTCTGTGTTACTGGCATCATTCACCTCCCTGTCCGGATCAACTGTGGGTATGCTGAACAGCACAAAACCCTAACAGACTGCGCTGGTAACCTCCTTGCATCACCAAAAATAAATAGTTTCTATACCCTTACTATGTTTTAACTAGTTATTAATGCATATGACTTTTTTTAAGTGTCTTTCATGAGGAATTCTGCTAAAGTTTTTTTTGTATGCCTTTGTCCACTGGATTGTTCTTTTCTACATGTAAGTGACACTCTTAATAAAAACTGTAAGAGGAAGATCGTTACAGGCTATTTTGCAGTTTCCCGTGTGTATAACACTGTAGGTGGGGTTTCTACATAGAATGAATTTAAAAAAAAGAGGCATTGGTTCTCTCATCCTAAGCGTGACTCCACTGGCAAAGATAACTTTAGCAGTAAAACGGAGACTGAAATTGGACCCAGAAAACAAGTAAGCCAGTGCTACATCATCTAAGTGTCTTCACTTTCTCATGCTAAAAAAAAAAGTTTCTGGAATTGTACTTACACTCTTGATGCCCAAGCCTCGCAAAGTTATGTGCGTCTGTCTCCAGCCATGGCCACCCTTTCTTCCCCAAACAGCTGGTCCGAGAGCACCATTTTTCCTCACAAAGACGTGGAGGGCACCAGAATGCAGTGCAGGCACCTTGTGCCTAAATGACAGGCACAAGTCTCCAGCCTGAGGCAGGTGACCCAATGGCAGGATGAGATGTGCTACTCTTCCATCTTTGTCTTCAGGTTCAGAGACTGTAAGATACTGTCCCCCTGCAACAGAAAAAGATATTAGCTTTTTTAATTCTACTGCATTTCAAGACCAACTGCTAATAGTTATTTTAAAAAGAGAAGAAAAAATAAAAAAGGAGAGGTCTCTGAGGTCCAGTGAATCTTAAATAAAGTCTATAGTTGATGGAGACCAGAACTGATGCATCTCCCTCCACCAGGCTGAGCAGGCTTTATAGTGTTAGCGTCCTGCTCTTTATACTCGTACCAGGTTAGTTGTTCCCTATCTATCTGATGTCTTTTTTTACAAAGCAAACAGTACATCTTTTGAAAATGAAAAGTTGATATATTCCTTCACTTTAGTCAACCCACCCCACTGTTACTACATAATTTTAAACCCATAGTGCCATTAAAGCTAGTGTGTACATTTATACACGTTTTAAGATGCAAAATTTTGCTATTAGATAAGATGAATGCAAAGGCCGGCATAAATGATACAATGCAACAGAGCTACAGTGGTGTTATGCTCTTTCTTCTCTTTGGGAACTGTGTAGCTTAGGAGAGCAACAGGTACAAACATGGAGAGCCTTTAACTGTAATTTAAACTCTTAATTTGGGTTTGCTACAGAAAACTAGAAACCAATAATTTGTGAATGTCTGGTAGCTTGATACATTCTGTGAAGTCTTCCCTAGCCACAGTAAGTTGCTACCGAACACACAAACTTACTTAATGGTACCTTCATGAAAACATCTAGTATATGAAAACTAGAGGATCTTTTAAATGTGGCAACATGCCATTAAACCTAAAAAGTGAGGCAGGTACTTCTAAATCCCATGCACCCATTAACGTAGGCACCTAAAACTACAGTAAATGAGACTTCAAATCTTGGAGAAAATCCGCACCTTCTCTTTTTTGCTTCAAACTCTTCTTTAAAACTTTTTCAACTTGGATGGTAACCAAACCTGAACCGACCAAAGGTGGGGTTTCACTTTTTTTTTTTTTTTTAAATCAGAGCAGAGTATCAAAAATTCACATTTAATGATCTCAAGGAAAAGGTGGCTTGCAGGCTTCTTATTTGAAACCAGTACTATAGAAATGTTGCATTTTTTTTCGTATTGCAGATATATACAGCATTTATTTAATTACAAAACAAGAAAACATTTTACATTTGAAGTGTTTTCTTGCTACTACTAAACCAAAGCTTTGGTTTTTTTTTTTTTCCTCCAGCCTGATAATACTTATATTAAAGCTTCTTTTTGAAAGAAATTATCTTCTTCAGAAGCTGAGAGATTTAACGATAAGGCACCAAACACTTACTTAAAAGGAAAGCAAATCTTGTCTCCAATTCACTACTACAACATAGATTTTTTTTTTTTTTAATTTCTTTGGTCTCAATAAATGTTAACTAAGCACAGTATTATGCGGCTAGCTAAGGCTTCAAATTTGCATGTGGGCGCGCAGTGGGATCCGTTTGTCCAGGTATACCTGTTAAGGGTTTGGTTGTTCTTGTTTTTGTTTGTTTTTTTTTTTAATGCATAGCTTTTGCACCAAGAACAGCAACTGGTAAAACAAAAACAATAAAGTTTAAATAACTGCACCTGTTTGGTGAAGATAAAATCGTATCAGCATAAAAGTAAATACTTGATTCATTAACTATATCTGTTTCAGACAGTTAGTGACTAAATTCAATCACTAGGAAACAGCTTTAGTTAAGCACAAAGCTGATGCATCTGCAGGCAAGCCCCTACAGGAAAAGGTCCTCTCACAGCAGCGTCTTCTGCGTGCACGATAAGCTCGTAAGGCTTCATCATGGCACCTTTCAAAATGCGGATTCTGATAAGCCAATAAATATTGAACTTTTGAAGGTGAACGCAAACACTGAGGGACAAGCTGTGAAAATAAATCTCCGAAGCCAGGTATTCCAGACAGGAAGGGAGTGGCGTGGGTGATGTCAAGGGACTAGTTTTAACAGGTTCTGTCAACAGCAACAGAACACGTACAGGGGGGAAAAAAAGCTGAGATTGTCCCTGACTGGAAAGCAACAAAGGGAGCGAAAAGGTCTAAAAAAAAGGCAGCCAGTTAAAAAAAAAAAAAATCATAGTTCTGGAACTTAATACATATTAACAACAATCTTAGCCTAGAGCTAATATGCTTTGAATAACTTACTTTCTCCAAAAGTAAGCTTGTCTTAGGCAAATTTTCCACTGATACAAGCAGGAGAAAAAATTACTTGTTCTTAAAAAATGTCACCAAACGTTTTTAAATTCATTGCTCCAAAATACGTGTTTGAGTGATCTTTTTTAAAACGCCAGCATGCCAGCAGGACACAGTTAGCTGTTCTCTGAGTGCAGGAGGATGGAGCTCTGCTGTCCAAGTCATTTATGAGACTTAAGTGGCTTCACAAGCATATGAAATACTAGCGCATGACTGTGGGTGGGGAGGGGCCGGCCCAGTCAATGAAAATAGCATTGCCTTACGCAGCTGAGCAGTCCAAAGCAGGTACGGGGGGGGGGGGGGGGGGGTCACCTGCTGCAGCAACGCAGGAACATCTCATCAATGGCAACGTAAGCACAGACATCTATGACAAGGGAGTCTGTAAGTAAACCAGCTCTCAGTGCCCTCCCTCAGCTTCACCTCTAACACCTTGCAGCCTGAGAGCGGGTTTCCTTCCCAAGTCTGCCATCCGCTCACATAAGGCAGCGCTGGGCACTTCAAAGGCCGGGCTGCTGGCTATGAAGCAATCCCATCATTACGGGAGCCAGAGCGTGAGTCTAATCCCCAGCGCTGCGGGGTGAGCGCTGCTGGGGGAAGGGTACTCAACTCAAGGACAGCCAACTTCTCAGGGCGGTAAGGTAAAATCAGCTGGGGACGACATACGACTAACGTCCAGCTCTGGCGATTTGCAGTTCTGCTGGGACTATGCAGGGAGGCGCACGCGAGTGAAAGGGGTCCCTGCTTTTGCCAGCTACCAGTGCAGATGCAAGTGCTCCTCCTGTCCTGCAAGTGCTAGTGCACAGGCCTCTGTCACATTCATTTCAAGGTCACTTTTATCATCCCAGACATGACTTGTACATTTTCAGAAGTCACTGCATATTAGCAGCCTAACTTTACTTCCTTCCCTTTACTTAACAGTTTTCCTATATACAAGGTTGCTGTAGCTTAGAGCAGAATTTAATAAAATCACACCGAGAGACAGAGCAGAACAAGAACACTGTATTTGGCAGCAGAACAAAGATATTTCCTGCTCTGTCTATAATTTCACTAGTAATATGGAGATAAAAATAAGATAAAAGTTGTTCTCTAGTCCACATTTTTGTTCTGATTCTTTTAAGACAGATAGATAGTCTCTTACTAAATACATTTAATACATTCACTACTCCTTCAGAGACATTCCTAATGTAAAGATACTAGCTATGATAAAAGTTCAAATTCTCAACTGATCTTCAGTGCTGGAAATGCTCAGCTTTGATTCTTCTATACAGAAGAGGTGTGGGTGTGAAATATATACCAGAATTAAAGGGAACAGAGTCTGTGCAAATTTATTGTAATATAAGAACTGTTATCAACCTCAGTAGGACCAAGTTTGGGTGGTTCTTCAACCACAGGATGCAACTGTACACGTGTATCTTACCTGATGGATCTCGAACTGTTTCCCAGTGCAAATCATCATTTTTGTCCTGGATCCAGCCACATAGTCCACTGTCAAAATTACAGCTGTGTACCAGCACACCTGGGGGGAGGGGGGGGGGAAGGGGGAGAGAGGGGGAAAAAAAAAGTGATCCTGACCCTTTGATGGGAAGCTGCTGGAGTTCCCCAATGTGGCTAACATGGGCAAGCAAACATGCTTATAAAAATAAAATGCAGTGGAAGGAGCACTAGAAAAAGAATCTACAGAAATACTGAAACAATAAAGGGGATGCTATTATTATTTACAATTCAGCCCACTAATTTTGTGATAAAGCTGACAAGAAAAGAAACTATAAAGTCACCTAGTTTTACAAAGCATAGTTTAAACAAAGAAAGAGGCGTAAGATGCAGGAGTCCTGTAAAAATGTATAAAATAGATAAATATAAAATCTCAAAAAAAATCCTAAATCCCAGGCCCCAGACAGAGAATGTGATCTTTACCTGGGTCATCATTGGCTTCAAACTCATCAGCAGTAATCCCTCTTTCAATTTCAAGTATTTCAAACAGGTTATTGCTCACTCCAGGCTGGCGTGGAACTGCGAGAAAAGTAGTTTTTCAAAAATGAATGAGATAGATAGATACAGGTAGTTAGTGCCCTACTTCCTTATCTTTAATAAAAAACAGCATAGCAGCCCTGGGCATTGTGCTTTTCTTGGAGAATCCAATATATTTAATTATATTTGACATGAAGATTCATAAACTTTATGCCTATGTGATTTATGTTGTAACATTTATCTATGAAAGAGGATTCCAAATCTGCTAAAGGCTTTCAAATGAAAGCTTCCCTTTTTTTTAACCCAAGGGGGGGAAAAAAAAAAAAAAAACCCTCGACGCACAGTACTGCTCTGCAACTGCACTGTTAAAAATAGTCATTTCACAATAAAACAAAGTCACTCTAAAGCCTTTTCTCAAACTTTCAGATCCATGCACCTTCCACAGATGTTTATAGGAGAACTTCAGAATTTCAGAAAACAAAAGGCAGCGGTACTTGGAGGAGGTCCCCCATGAAGGAATGAGATCTCCTATGCTTATAAACACTAATCCATCTACCTGCAAAGGATGAGAATTCCCTAAACAATTTTCAGGGCTATAATGAGAGCTGAGGAGGAGGAGTTATTATAGTGGAAGTTGGACTTCAACTGTAATTACACTTTTTACTCTCCAACAAAATCTGCCCTTCAATTGCTGTTCTCAGCTGCAAAGACGCTCTAGATTTATGGGCTCTCGGACTCTGAGACATTCAGCAGGCAGGAGGGCATCTTGAAATTTAAGAGGTCTTCTTGGGAACTGTGGCTGCAAAATGCAGATGGCTACAACGACTTGCACTTATGTCTGAAGACTCTGTGTAAGTCTCAAAGAAGCTATGTCATGCCTGATGAACAGCTGTACACTGGAGTTGGATAGGTAGTACTGGATAGAGCTGTCTTGAAATACCTCTTTTAGAGACAGGTCTGGTACATAATTACTAACAGTAGTAATGTGTTTCAGACAAGCCCTTAAACGTTATAGACACCTCTGACACCTATGGTATTTGTGAGGGCCATACCTATTAAAAACTGAAACACATTCTCCATTCACAGTGCTAAAATTAAATATTTAAATATCTATATATGCTTTTGAGGCGAGTGATAACAAGAAGAATTGAGATGATTTACGATTCTTACCTGAAATAAAGGACTATTTTGTGTTCAGAAAATCAAAGGTAAGAACGAACACACCTTTGGGTGAGTCTTTTTGCACTAGGAGCAATATGAAAATAGTACAGTTGAAAGAACTCCTCTAAAACCAGAAGATACGGCAAAATAATTTAAATCAGAAGGAACTGGCTTCCTATTTTTGGAATTAGGATAAAATAAGCAGCCTGATTAACAGCTGACCAAATGCATGCGTGTTTTAAAAGTGGTATTACAGGCTGCAGATCTTGGATGGATTTTTTTTGTAATAAAAATAAATAAATAAACAGCTTGAAGCCTGTAGGAAACTGATTAATTCCTTTATATCATAGTCATTTGAGGAAGCATTACTTCTCTCATGTTCTACCATTTGTAGATTTTGGAATGTGTCTATTTGCAGCCTAATAACTTAATGTATGAACTGCCTCAAAGACTTTGGGGTGGCTTAGGGAGTAAAGGCTCTTTAACTTTTAATGATAAGTTGTTTGTAATAATACTTTTTCTGTTTTGTTTAATCTGTTGTTTAGCTTCTGTGTTACATTTTTGAGATTTAACATGAAAGAAATGTTACAAATGTGCACAACCTGCAACACCTAGGCCAATAATCACTCTGCAGTATATTTATACACAAATACTATATTCAGATATATATAGAAAGAAAATCAGTTTACCTCAGGCAGGCACCAAAAAATTCCAACAGGAACGCTCTGAAAACATCATTCACCTGTAGTCCCTCCCAGCAGCAGACTGCTGCCTTTCCTAAGAGCTCCATCTAATATGTAGCCTGGACAGTTTAACAGTTACAACCAAAGGAACTGATACATCACACAGGTATAATCACACCTGCACAGAGGTGCTTATGATGGGGCACCTTCTTCCAAAGGACAACAATATAAGCAGTTTCGTGCTGCTCTAACTGCACCTGCGTTACAGCCATGGACAGACAACCACGAGTAGCAGATTATCACTGCTGTGCGCTACCTGCATCTGTGCACCTAGAGCACCGCCGCTGTGACACACGCAGCAGCTATCAGCATCATTTGAAGTGCCTGCAGTCACTTACCATGGCTTTACTCAGGAACGTTAAAAACTGGTAATTCAATTTCTTGGGCTTAATATGCCTAGACTGATGGAACATCAAAATTTGCAGCAGTATTTACTTACAGACACTGCTGAACTAACAGCATCCTATTAGTTACTGTCCTTTCTGGCAGGACTATGCTCTAACTGCAATTTTCCCTTGGTAAACCTTCACGGTGAAATTTCACCCCACGTTATAATCACGCTGTACTCTGCTCATCTTCATGGAACGCAGCAGTTACTACCTAGGACACATACCAATGCTGTATTCCCCAGGGTTTATCATCTTACCTTTCCTCTCCTCTGAACTAAAGAAAACAAGAAACTGTTAACGTCCTGCACTGTGAAGGAAAAATAGGCAATTAGCTTCAAAGTTTTCTGAGTGCAGAGTACGTTTGTACTATATAGCGGTCAGTCTGCAATGAGCATGCAGCCCAACGAGCATGCTCTTCCAAGTGCCGTTACATCTGCCACATTCAGATGACACAGGGATGGAAAGAAGCCAACCCACCACAGCTAAAGTAAGCCTAAGTGCCCACCCCAGCATTACAGATGGACTCCAGCCTGGGCTGGTGAGGAGTCGCACTGTCATCAGCCCCCCACTGCCATGCAGCTACCTGCAATAGGGACATCCTCATCCCCTTTGGATCTACTTCAACCACTGAACTTAGCACTGTGCATTTCCGTCTCTTCCTGTTCTTCCTCTGTGCCTTGAAATCAGTTTTCTTAGGGACAGCAGGCTCAGACTATAGACTGATAACAGGTTTTGAATGAACAGTATTCTCCTGGGAGGGGACAGAGATTGTGGAAATCCACTGCCCTCACTCCTGTTCATGCCTTAAGCTGTGCAGGATTCTCCAGGATTATAGTCTCTAGGTCTGTGCTTGTCCTCTGGATTCCTTTTCGACTCCCCCGTATCTCACATTTCTGGAACAAACTGCAGGAAATATTAGCAATTTATTTTCCAGGCTATTTCAATTTACCTAGTAAAACACCATTTCTAATGCATTGTTATAAAAATCTGAGGGGGGGCATATACATACAAGCATTTTCCAAATTAAAGTTGATATCACAGGTCTATAGTTAAAGCTCATGGGTCTATAATTAAAACTCTGCAAAAATGTTTCTTCAAAACTCTCCTCCGAAGTCCACTTCAAACACTGTTAATATGAACTTTTCTAGAAGAACCTGTTGTAATGCTTTAAAATAGTCTCCTTAGTGCTCAGACCTAATTAGAGGAATATACACTCATATCCAGAAACGAGCTAACCACAGGAGGTGCAGGACCGTGAATATGATCCACGTGTAAACTCTTTTTAATAAGATGACTAATATGTTGAGTGGAGATTGTGGGAGAAAGCATTTGGCACAATTATTTTCTGCAAGCTTCCCAAGCCCCTTCTGTGTATTTTATATAGCATATCAGTGTGCTTTTCATTTAACTTCAATGGTTTGATAAAGCTTGTAATATATAAACTTGGCTTCTTTTTCTTGGAGAATTGTATGAGCTACAGATGAGCCAATACATGAATGCTACAATATTCTCAAAGTTCATTAGCCAAGTTCTTTATAAATGCATATACGTGGAGAGAGGGACATTTAATAATTGTTTAAGATGGATGTCTTTTCAGCCTGTTAATCCTTGGGAAAGCAGTAGGACATTTTTCATTTACTTGTTAATGGCTGAGTTTGGGAGTAAAAGAGATGGTATTTATATATGGCAAGTTATTTATAATGACACAATAATCACTGTCTTGGTGTTAGAAAACCAAAACAAAACATGAAGTTGGAGCGCCGCTTCACATCGTTGATAATTCTTACTACTATTAATAACGTAGTGTGTGTTCTGCCTTACAAGCAACATTGTGTTCTCAAGCAATTCCATTGCACAAAATACTCATGCCTGAGCATCCCGGTTCTGCTAAGGGAAAAAAAAAAAAAAAGGCAAGAGGAAACAAGATTTTTTGACTGAGTAGTTGATTGAAAAGCTGTTAAAAGTTAAAGTACTTATGACTGAAAGTTGTTAAATTCCACTTCAAAAAAAAAAACCCAGAAGTGATGAGATCTCATGCAGAACTAGTAGTAAAAGTAAGGGTAGTTCAGAGGTCAAAATTCTCTGTCCTTTAGTGAACAAGATTACCTCCTCTTTTCCCCAGGCAAGACTTTGATATATGCTGGACTAAGAAGAAGGGGCAGCAGAGAGGTAGCCTTCACCATTTTATCTGGGTACCGCCAGTATCCAGCATATGCTGCCGAAAACTGTGGATTCTAATTCTGCAGTGAAAATTCTTTGGGGAACAGCTTTCATGGACTTTCCCTCCCTCTTTGGTACCTTTCACATGAGGGGGAAAGTTATGGTGCTAGCATGTAACCACTCTAAAGTCCAATTTTGCATTTTTCAGGTAGTTATAAGGCTCATTAACTTAGACCTAAATCTAACCTTTCTTTACATATATTTTCAGGACATTTTTTAAAAAGTAACATGCCCACCTTTCTGTGAGCGGCTATTCAGGAGGAGGAGAGTGACATTTAAATTTCTGTGAAATACAGCTAAAATAAGTAGTCTACAGAAGCTTAAAATCAGATCTTAGAATAAAACTAGCTGGAATATTGATGGGACGGTGTGATTTACTTGTAAGAGTCCCAGATGATTTAGCTCCAGAAGACAAAAAAGGAACAAAATGCCTGTCTTAAATGCTTAAACATTACGACAAATTTATCTTAATAGGTATGAGAACAATGAGGACAAATTAAATGCTATTGAAAAACAATGCTATTACTATAACACGAAAAAGTAACAAACTATATTCTTTGCTTCTGGTACTTCCATTATTTCAACAGTTTCAAGGTTCACATAACTGCATTTGCTGCACTAAGGACTTTTCGATCACTGAAAGGTGGAGCAAAAAGGATCAAGTTTTAATCCTATCCTTAAATTTTATTAACAGCTGATATGAGGAAAGTCTCCCAGTTCCAATCTCTGCAGCCCCATTAGGTTTCCTTCATAAGAAGGAAAACTGCTGAAATTGCCCATACTTTGTCTTTAAGCCCATGCATTTAATGCTTGTAACCCAGATCCTGATGGTGGCAGAAAGTCATGGTCCTATAGAGGAGAACATTCTATCTGTTAAGAGGCCTTATCCATCTTAGTAAGCAAAAAAAGACTCCCCTGCAGTTCACTGCAGTTTGTATCAGTCCCGAAAGAGTTAAATATTAAGCCACTGCTGCATTCCTCCACTGCCATTCCCCCTATATCCATATCAGGAGAAGATTATCCTTGGTGCCAGATTCCACTGTCTGCATCTGACTAAGTGGTTCAAAGGCCAAGGGTAGGAATTCCATTTTAAAAAATACTCATTTTTTGTTGCCTGAAAAACAGCTTCTCAAAGTTATTACAGTAATTTTAAGAAAAGGGGTAAAGCATCTAAGGCAACCACAACAACCTAATACCTTTCAAAAATTCCCATAGTATTTAAATAACGTTATCAGCAGAGTACTTTGCGGTATTTCATCCCTAAGGAGACCACTGCAATTTCACTGGTTCTAATTTCAGGCGCGTTCGCGAGTTCTCTGGAGTGAAAGCTTAAGAGACCTTTACCCAGCATGTGGGACAGTACGGCTGATAACAAGGAAGGGAGAAAAGAGGGAGCAACAAGTCACAAAGAGCGAGCTCAGGAAAACGTTAAACAACAACAACAAAACTGAGATGTGCTTGCAGAAAACAAATATTCTTGCTCTTCTGATCTAGGCCAACCCCGCACCATGCTTATGTCTGCAGGAGTTGGTCTAGTGCACTAGGACATCTATCAGCGCACAGAGTACACCAACTACCCTTTGCCACAGCCATGGGTTGCACAACGCAAGCATCACCTGTTCATCTGGTCAGGCAGCAAGGCAAACAGCATTTACTGCCATGCGTTTTGTCAAAGCCTGGCTAAGGCTTCTGATCTCAATAAATAAATGAATAAAATCCATGCACCACAGGATAACCCAGTCTAAAACCACCACTTTAAATACCGAGGTCTTCATCAGGGGAAAGAGCTGGAAGATTGAAACCAGTAGTGGTTGATACAGCACGCTCTGTGCTGGCTTTGCCCACTGGTACGTGCTAAACCACTACCCCATGCCTCTTTGGGATACTATAGGCCACGGTCACACGTGACGAAGCAGCCATCTGAAAAGAACACCGCAACTCTGCTGAACGTTTGACAAAACTCACATTGGTCCTACCTCATGCTCTGAGTGGATCCTAACATTTAATTCCCTCCATCACTTTCTAAGACAACAATGAGGGTTACGAGGTGACTGAATTGCTGCCTGCCTTATCTCGTGGGAAATGAGTAAAGAAGCCAAGAGCAAAGCTTTTTCTTCTCTTTTCAGGGAGGCACATGGACCACTGTGCAAATTCCTTTCTGAGAGCCAGTTTACTGCTGCCTCAGCTGCAGAAGCAGATGTGCGGAAAGGAACCTAAAGAAGCTCAGTATAAGCTGAACAAAATCAGCTCAAATCCATGACCCATGAACACCGCAAAGATGTGTTGATGCAAGATTAAAACACCAACAGAGTTTAAAGAAACTGAAGGAAGTAGTTGAAAAAGTCCTTTCCCCTGAGGAAATATGGAAGCAAGTGAAAAATAAGCGAAAAATAATTCAGAGGTTAGCTGAATGTTATTAATTATTTCAGTTCAAAATTCTGTATTGTCTTAACATTTTCATTCTTATCATCGTGCTTGGCTGGGACAGGAAAACGCAAGGAATAATTTTAAGAGCCCCTGGCTAAAACAAGATGGAAGCACTGCTGTGCTGAGCTTGCGGTGCCTCATGCAGAGCAAGTTTGCTTGAGGTCGGTCTCCCAGCCAAGCTGCAGCAGCTGCCCAGGCGTCTGGCACGGCTCTCCCCCGGGGCCTGCAGCAGGTGGCACGCTGCCCTGCAGGAGCTTGGGCGCACAGCAGTGCAAAAGGGAAGGTTAGCACACTGAGCAAATGCCATTTGTAAGCTTTTGTGAAAGGTGTTCGAGCTAACGCATTTTATCTCCCACCCGCTGCCCCCACTAACAGCATGCAGCAGCCAGTTCTGCAGCCCAGCTGATGCCCAGGAATTCGGCGCCTGGCAGCAGCTCACACACGTGGCTGAACCCCTGCAGTGATGGTGTCTGGGTATATATGAGTATCCCTGTATTACCCTTACAAGCGTGGCGCTGAGAGCAGGCTAGGACAGGCTGAGTCATGCCCTGCGCATCATTTTGTCGCAACGCAAGTGGCTGTAGCTCTTCTGCCAGCTTCTAAATGTCCCCCATGAGGAACTGTAACTTTTCCCCTTCCCCACAGACTCCTATGGTAACAGGATGTCAGTCAACAGGCGAAATAACACCCTCCTCCACAAGCAACATTTTCCTTCACAAGGCAACCATTCTTCTAGAATAAAACTGTTTTATTAGTTTGCACTCTTGACTGTAGGCTTCAAATCCTAACAAACTAAGCTGGGAGGAGGACCAGTGACCACCACCTAGCTGATACTTTCAAAATAACCGTAATGAAAAAAAAAAAAAAAAGATACCAGCTTTGTTAAGAGTCACATTACTTGCACCACACAATTTCCTATCTTCTAGAGCAAAGTAGAGTATTTGCTTTTGGTCCCACAGCTATGTTATACATTTACATGTATCAAGTACATCTTTAACAGGGGATAAAGGAAGAGGCAATGTCTAAAGGCACGTATCTGTCAACTGACCTGAGGAGCTATATATCCCTGGTATTGTTTACAGAAGCCAACGACAGTCGCTGGTGCTTGACACCTCTTGGAACACTTTATTGTGCATGGAAGTCTTAGAAGCTACGTGTGTATTACCACAAACCTCTAAGGACAGTAGAGGACCTAATAAAAAGTTTATAAACACTTTGTAAAGATAATTTTCTCTGTGTTTGTTGTACATACAATAAGGTAAGCTCACTACCAGAAAACAAAAACCACTTTTACTTTCCTGTTTTCCCAACCTGCATATCTCAAGTGTTCATATTGAAGGCATTTGGTTCAAAAAAGATAGGCTTTAGTGAGAATTCAGGAAGACTTAACTGAAAATAATAAACTTTACACAGATGATTAATTACCTCATGAAAATAGCTGAGCATTAACTCTGTGACACAGAATTCTGCAGAACACCGACGAACCAAAACAACCTTGAAAGTAGATCTACACATTCTAGAATAATTTCCACAGAACGCTATTTTTTAATTATTGTTTCCCATCATATTTAGTTTTGAGAGGCTTTACTAAATTTCTTTTCAGAACTTTACATTAAAATATTTTTGTGTTTTAGTAACCAAATGTATTATATGGATCAGTTAAAAAATAACCTTGAAAAAGTCAGTAAGAACATCCCTTTGCATAGTGGCAGGAATTACCTTTCTGAATTCTATGTCATTTGTTGTCTCCAGAATAAATCGTCTACAGCACATAAAAGGTTTGTTTCCCCGTTAATATTTTATAAAAAGAACAAAATATTTCACTGTGTAATCATCTAAGAAAAATCCTCCCAAGAAGTTACCATATAGACGCCAAAACAACCGGAAAAAAACACCCACATTGCTTGTCCACCTGCTCTGAGGCAGCAGACTTTCTCCTGCGTTGCTTCAGCAGCTTTATAATAGTACATCAAGCTGAAGGAAATGGGCTGATCCAACATACCCTTCCAAACTCTAAAATTAACTGCAGAACTAAAGATAAATTTGGGTGTTGAGTATTTCTTGGCACACATGTGTAAGTCTGCATGTGCCCGCAATGTCATCTGTGGTATGCACTAAAGCTGGCAGCGAAATGGTGCTGTATCTTTCAAAGCAGCTCTTAAAATGACATCTTCATGCTATCGAGCATCTTCAGGATCATGAGCTTTTCGCATACCCATTTTCATAGACACGTTCCATAAAATAAGCCTCCATGATATTTTGATGCAATTTTGCAGTTGCTTAGTTGTAAATATTAAAGGATTGTTTGGATACATACAACATATATAACATAATGGAGTCTTCAGCAATTCAGACACGGTTCCATCTCTTTTCATTCTTAAAGCTAAGGCAATGTGCTGTGGAGCAGTGACTCTCAACACTTTGATTTTTGAATCCATTAATTCTTTATGAGTTTACTGATTAGTTCTGTTTGAAAAAAGTTGGTTTTTTTCCAAAAAGTCACAATGCTGCAATTTCAGTATTTTTCAATAAAACGCCTTTACTTTCTCCCTTCAGACTTTTGTTTGGAAGTGTAATTAAGTTAAGATCTTATGCAGGATGATACACTCACAAATAATTTCAGGAAGAATAACTGAATTCTTTTTTGCTTGAATTGATCCAAAACTTCTTCCCCACATTTTTGTTAGGCCACAAAATCAATCAGGTGTACAGCTTTACCGTATGACCACTCTCAATTTCACATCTTTGTTCTCATTTATAGACTGCTCGAAAAAACAGAACAGTGCAGTGCATGCTTTCACCTCACTGAATTTGCAATTCTGATAAACGAAAGAATATGTAAATTTACTTACTGAACACATCTCCTCGGGGTTTCTGAGGATCTACCTGGATCCTGTTGTCAACTGTAGTTTCCTGCGAAGATGTAGTTTCAACAGGAACATGGGAAGGATCTCCGGTTGTCATCACAGGAGTTCTTTGTGGTGGTAGCGTAGGCCTTAACGTTGTAAGCTGAGGTTGTGTTGGACGTGGAGGCCTCGTCACTGGCTTTGTTACTGGTCTTGTTGTTATGGGCACATACCTGGTGGTTGGCCTGGGTGTAGGTCGAGTTGTTGGCCTGGGTGTAGGTCGAGTTGTTGGCCTGGCCACCGGCCTTTCTGTAACAATAGCAGGTACATATGGTGGTCTGAGGGGTTGCCTTGTGCCTCCAACATCAAGAATCCTAATGGTTATACCACTGCCTCCCTTAGGAAGTGTGCTGTTGCCCTTGAATATATGATAGGGACCAGGTGGTTCAATCATAACATTAGGAATAACTGCAAAGAGAATCAAAATGGGAGGCAAAACAGATGCCTGAGTCTTTGGCTCCAGACACTTAACAATATATTTCATTAGTACATGGAGAGAATTTGATGAAATTGTTTCTCTTTTTCTGAACGTTTCCACTGATTAGAAACATACTTCAGTATCAACACTGCTGAATTATCACATCCCTTCAGACAGTACCTCTCATTACAGTATTTTAGAGGCAATTTAGAATGACCAAAGGCACATAGCACCTTCCAGGTCTGCCTCCTCTCAAGCACCAATTCACCTTCATGGTTGGCAAAACTTTCCCAAAAGAGCTGTTAGTAAAAAAAAAAAAAAAAAAAAAAAAAAAAAAAAAAAAGCAAGGTCAGGAAGATATTTCTTAAGGTGAGCTCTGAAATTGGACAGGTTCACACTCAGGAACATAGGTGAGTTTAGTAAGACTCCAGTGTTTTAACTCTTTTCTTCATGGATAGGCAGATGCCGTTGGCTTTTAAAAAAAGCGTATTTCAGACCTCTCCATTTCTTCTAAACACTTCTCCTTGTCCATAAGCATTTACAGAGATTGAACCTAAGCCAACTAGCTCTCATTTAGATCTAGATCTTTGCTAAATACCAGGAAAAAAAGTAAATATCATTTTCAGTCTTCCCAAAAAGGAGAAGGTGAACTGAATACCACCTAAATTACATTGACACAATCTGAATTGCCTACGCTACCACCTCCCCCAATAGTCCGTAAAGAAAGGATGATATATTTTAACTTGGTTTCACAAAGGAAACGCAGACACGAAATGCAAGAACATCTGTTTTGTTATTTACAATTTACTATTTGTTAATAAACCTTTATATCTCACTGGAGATCTTAAAAGCCCCAGTAAGAACTCTAGTCACATAGTTTGTGTACAAGTGTTACAAGCATAACACAGTTAAAATGAAGAACTACTGTATGGTAAACAGTGAATTGTTTGGTGGTAGCAGGGAAAAAGCTTTTCTCTCTGGCCATCTGTTTATTACTATTCTCTTAAAGAGCATGCAGTTTTTACATTACAGTATATTAAAATATAAAATGCTATGCCTAACAACACACAAGCAGCGTGTCAACATATAATTGCAAGCATTTAGGTTTTGAAAGATCACCTTAGCTAGATCATATTCCCCTGACAGCCCACCAAAAGTCCACAATGGCAGTGCTCTTTAAGGAGATCAGTGAGTCACCAAGGACCAGAACCTATGTATAAACCCAGGGTCCTCAAAAAGATCCTATAGATCATCTGAGAGCAGTGTGGGTCCTGAGGGGTATCAAACTTTGGGGAGATCCAGCAGTCTGTACCCTGTACCAAGGGGGACAACTGCTTCATCCAAGAATGAGATGAAGAACTCTCTAACTTCCACAGATCCCTCCTCTCAGCTCTGCTCACAACTGGGGAGCAGTGCGGGGAGCACGGCGAAATACTGAAACTGCCAGTTGCAGGGTGCACTTAATCAGCAGGGTACAAGTAATATGTACTCTTTGACCAGACCCTGCCCTGCTTACTCATTTGTTCTCATTCCGAAGCAACCTCTAGAATGAGGCTGTGAATAGGGTTTGGTAAGTCTCTTTCTAATTATGAAAACATCTCCGGGAAAGATATTTTTGTTAAGGCATGCTAAGACTCAGAAAACTCTGAATACATTCTCTGGCTCTTAATTATCTATTAAAAATAGTTAAGAGAAACTGAGCCTGACGTTGCTACATCTCAGTATTTACAACACAAGATTCACAACCACATTTAGTTTCAGAATTCTTTTCTTAAAAGGAGTGTTACATACGTATGCAGTTTGTTCCATTGTCTCTGTACCCTTCTTTACATTTGCATTTGTAGGATCCTTGGGTATTGTAACAACGCGAAAAAGTACCACACTGATGCTGGCCAAGGGAACATTCATCTATATCTGCAACAAAAAGTTATATAAGCATCATTTACATCGAAGAGAAACCTGCCTTTCCCCTTATCCCTACAAAAAACACAAACAGTAGATATGATCACTAGGAAAAAGAAGATGAATTTCAAAATACTCCATAAAATTGAACTGCCAGTAGAAAAAGGAAGACAGGCAATCATAAATTAATGTGGTGATTCAGGGTAAAAGGGACTGTTGTGTAATTCTTACATTGCTTGGCTTATAGCTTAGCATCAGCTTTGGTGATTTGCTGTGGGTAGATTACAGCTGAAATTATTAAGATTATAATTTCAGCAACTACTTCTTGACGATGACTTGGTAAGAAAAAAAAATGAGTTTAGGAATGTGCATATTCCTATTGCAGCCAAGCATTAAATTGTTTGTTCTTAAAATGTTTCCTCTTTGTCATTATACTTGGGTAGAATCTGCCCGAAACATCTTCTATGGCACTTCCATGTAGCTAGTGATGCAAGCAAAATCTCCAAAATTGCAGTGCTCTGCAGAGGGATTTCTCTCCAAAATGCACTTAAACAAACAAGGCAGTGTCATTATTTCACATGATCCTTTTTTCGGTGAAGGGAGCATAGCCCGTTGACGTACTGAGAAACTTAAGACGACGGGACCTGGGAACATCTTTTTCTCTGCCAAAGGGCATACATCGGCTGCATTCCAGCCTCACGTCCAAACAAAGACTTGGGTTATTTCCCAGCCTTCCTCCTTTCCTCACCCGTTTTCAGGGGAAGAAAAGTTGCACGACCTGGGATGGAAGAAGCTGGGGTGTACTCTAGCCACATTTTATCCTCTTGGAGCTTGAGGCGTGCTGTCAAGCATGCTTGCATAAGAGCACACACATAATTTACACTAATACACTGTGCCAAACCTAAACCTGCCTATGCCGAGTGAAACCTGTGGGGACAGAGGTTTTGGAAAGAACTTCCTGGGGTCACCAGCTCTGCTCTCCCACTAGCTTCCTAGGGAGAACCAGTTACCAGAAAGGGGGAGGGGGGGGAGGCAAATACACGCTTTCAGCTATTTCTGTCATCCATCCTTTCCTAAAATATCGATGCAGAGCAACCTAAAACAACCTGCTTGAATGTTTCAGCCATAATAAGTGAACATTCTTCTTTAAACCATTAATTCTAGTTTAGAATATGCAGCTGTACTGCACGTATACAAGAAATTTGCTGTTGTCATTACCATGGCATTGGTATTTGCCTCCACTATACATAAGGTCAAAGCCTTTATGACATCTGCAAATGTAGCTTCCGAAAGTATTGATGCAGTGCCTAAATCGGGGACAGATAACTCTCCCAGTAGCACATTCATCAATGTCTGTGAAAAGAAAGGAACAGAATTATTCTTTTTAACAGTTAAAATACTATCTATATTGAACTGACTTCACATAACAAAAAACTGAAGAAGAACAGCCAAAGTATTTTTGAACAGCTCTTTTTGGCTGCAGGCTGGTCAGCCAGCAATAACACCCAGGCTGTGGCTCCTCAAGTTCAACTCTTAGTCACATGCCCAAATCTGTGCGTCTCCTGTGCCAAAAACAAATACTGTGAGTGACCATTAACTGTGAGTGACAAGAGATGCACGGATGTAATGGGATGTAATGAGTATCAAACACTGGCTTCTGAGTGTTTGTTCCACGGTCTTGCTACTTATGGGACCCTTCCCCTGGGAGAAGATATAGAAAATACAGAAAACAGCAGTTTCTTTAAGGGTATTCCTCAAAATACTCATCCTTAAAACTGTAACATCTTTTGTCTAAAGAAACACTCATTCATGACATTTGTGTAACTTCCTTTTCTCCCAATGAGCCCTGCATGGTTACAAAGATAGCATCTCAATTTACGGTCAAGGAATTACAAAAAATACTCCAGTAATTCTTTTTAAAATACTCTGAAAGTTATCTGAAATATTGTTCCTGTAGCACTGGTCATATGCACATATTCAAAGTACATCACCCCCCAGTAGAAAGTGGTTTATTCTTTTAAAATCTCAGGTGTCCCTAATCCAAGGACCACCCATCGACCCTATCAGAAATTTTCATCCATTCAAGACTCACTTTGAACAAGAAAAGTCCAAGCTAATGCTGGAGGGCGGTAGTATTTCTGGGACTCCTACCAGTTAGCTACCACAGGCCGAACACTTTTTGAGTAAATGCCCCTTTGCAAGTTCTTACCGTGCAGGGCATGTGTTGCAGCTGACCCCTCCTTTCAAGAGGGGATGGTTACCTAAGTGACCTCAAAATATCTCAGGCACTGAGATACGTGGCTCCCGCGTGCTCACAGCAGGACCTGCAGCAGGGCTGCGACCTGTATTTCCAGGCAGGGACTGAGGATTAGGCAGACATGAGTGACGCCTGATCAGTGTCGGCTACCTTTCCTCTCGCTCAAGTTGCTGTTCACCATGCTGAGTAAGCCAGGCAGAGGCCCTGAGAGTAGCCTATACTAACCCAGTGCTGCTTTTGCTGCCTGGAACAACTCTCAGCAAGAGATCAGGCAGATAAACAAAAGCCGCTTGCACTACTACTCACTTCGAGGCCCTTGGAAACTGAGCTGAAGCCTGCTAAGTACTTGAACCCTAATTCTTCACTGAGGTAGAGACCCACGGGGCTTCTGACGTGTGTTGGTTATCTACAGGGCACAGTTCAAGCCTTTGCTCTGCAGCTCTATCAAGCTCTTGATCTATGGGAAAGCATGATTTTGCTCTCCAAGCAATTCTTTTTCCAAAAAGGAGCACTTCAGCTGCAGGTGTCAAGAGGGCAAAACAAAGCCAAGTGATTGATGCCCTGCTGCTTGTGAAAGAGGCCACACTAAGGCAGAGAGAGGTTCAGAATACAAGTCTCTCACAAAGCACGGAGGAAACGCTACCGCTGGCAGACAGTTGCTCTGTCAGAATCAAATACTCTTGACTACTAAAGAACAATTCAAGCAGGGAACTAAAAGAAACAAAACTGCTAGTTAGTTACGGCAGCTACCCCAGATGGGAGATGTAACTTCAAATTCTCCAAGCTGTTTCCCGCAGCCAAAAGAAGTAGCCTAGAGTCATGAGTTACTAGCTAGCTACATTCTCCCAGTAGCTCCTGCTGGCACTGTCCCACTCTGCATAAAGAATTAGGGAGGAGAGCAAGGATTCAAACCTGACCTCCCACACACCCGGCCCATCCGACTCCTCTCTGACGTGAACAGTTCTCCTTTACTCTGAGATTGGAGCACTTCTGCTATGTCTCAGTAAAGGCCTGAATAAGAAAGAACAAGAGGCCAGAACTGGGCACAGCTCCACATCCCTACACACCTAAATCTTCCTATAAATCTGCCTCTTGGTTTGAATACATTATTAACATTTTTACAAATGCTGCTATGTTCTGTAACATCATTTCATTAACAAGCCACAATTTTCTCCCTTTTATCAAAATAGTATTTCAACACAGCCTATTGATTACTGGGAGTTTTTTTTAAATCCTAACTTCAAAAAGCAATTCAGTAGGAAAAAAAATCAGCTACAGAATATATTTTCTCTTGGCATGGAGTGTTTTCTTTAAAGCCTGATATAGTTTGTTCTGCCTTTCCTTCTGTACATGCTCATGATATTGCAGACCCACTTAAGAGAAGAGGTACGTTCAGTAACCAGAGAATTATAGTGGCATCATTTATTTGTCTGTGCAGTTATACATCCTAAATATATAGGACTGAACTGCTGATCAATACCATGTTGAAAACTTACATAAAAGTAATGGAAACGTGTTGTAAAATCTACTACATACCTTTAAGGTGAGAAGTAGATACTCTTTGCTAGTGGAAAATTGCTTTTTGACCATTAGCTAGAACATGGTATGCAAGTACTTAACGCTTAGTTGGCTAGGGTTCTCAGACAGTATAGTGAGCGTGGCTTCTTTCAAGCCCATGGGCCCATGCCAATTTACACCTGGGCCCTTTTGCCTGTTGCAACACACTGTGGCTTACCCCTGCTTCCTATGAAAACCAGGGCATAAAGGGGTCATTTGCATTCCCATCGCAGCCTGGTCTGGAACGGAGGTAGACAACGCAGATTGAGCGTGAGGAAACGCTCCAAACGCAAAAAAAACAGACCGCACCTAAGCGACTGTGATAGTCCATCTTCAATAGGGAAGCAGAATTGCAAATAGTTGCTTCTCTCCTTGTGTGAATAAGGCTGTATTACCAATCAAGTACTAAATAACGATGAGATTGATTTAAAAAGAGTTTGATTTTTAAGCTTCCAAGACCATCTTTTCACGTTTCTCTCCACAATCGAAACTAGCAAAAAATACTTTATTTTGCAGTAAAAATAATTATTTTCAGTTCTCAAATAATTTAAGACCTTCTAAAGCTGAAGAAACGTGTAAATTACTGATTTCATAAAATGAAAAATCCAATCAAAAAAGTTGGCAATACTGCTTCACCAGTTACTTTTTGATTCTAGAGTCATTTATAATCCTGATTTTTACTGAATACTTTGCTGAATTCCATTTTGATTCTTTGTTACTTAGTTTATGTGATTTACCTTCGTAGCTGAATTGTTTGGATCTTCTTTACTGACTGGCTGGAGGAAACATTTTAAAAACATTTTAAACATTCCCAGCTCTTTCAAACTCTCCTCAAACTACGATTTCACGAGCTACAGCCCATGCACATTTCAATTTTCTCACCCCCATTTACACTTTTGCTTGTGCTGCAGCAACACTTGAAGGCTCCCTGGAGCTGACATGTGCCCCAGCAACGATGGGGCTGTACACATGTGAGCAAAAGACATAGCCCTAGCCCCAAATAACTTCAAATCTTGAAGGTATTTACTAGTTTTAGCACAGCTCTAACTTCACTGAGAAACTCTGATGCACTGTGTAGGAAATAACACAAGAAGACTGCATGTCACAATCGCGTCTTACCAAAAAATGAGTGGAACATATTATGACCCATGAAGGATAAATATCTCTTGCTGTGACTACTTTCTCTACATTGTGCAAGGCTGCTCTTGAAATTTTGGGGGAAAATTTAAAAAACAAGTTATGAAATAGATCTGAATGGTGCATGCCCACTGAAATGTGGGTACACACACTTGCACACAGTTCTTACCTTTCATGAATAAAATGAGGTTTTTTTTTGAAAACTACACTAAACTGAACAAGCGTCATATAACAGGTTTGAGTGCTAGTCTTCTGATTATTTAAAAACAACATTAAATGTCCACTTTGTTTATTTCAAAAGAGGTACGAAGTTTGCTCGAGCTTTCTATTAAAATGCACACTAGGAGAATCTTGTGAGTATTTTTCTAGTAACTTCCTGATTTTGGTACAACTTCCTTGAATTTGTACCAAAAATCACTCAGCTCACAATGCTACAAGTCTCTTCCAAAAACCTCTACCTGCCATGTTTACAGCATGATTAATCATAATTCAACCCCTTCAGCATCTGACAATCGTTATTTTTTCTACTGCTGAACCCGTTCTTTTGCATGCATACACATGCCAGTCCTACACTTGAGAAAGCCTCCAGCTAAGTGCCTGCTCCTTACACCAGGAGTTCTAGCTTCTGTCCCTTGCTCTGCCACAGAGGTCTTGGTCAGTGTGGATAAGTCACTTCAAGAAGCAATTGCCTCCCCTGGACAGCTGTGATACCCAGAAGCACAATTAGGGTCATCCACATTCTCTTAAACTCTTTCAGTGCAAGCATGCACAACAACAACAGGTTATAGGACCTGTAGCTCTGCACAGGGTATCAATAATAAAATCACTAGAGCATTGTATCCACTCAGGATGTATAGTTAATGACTAATGAAATCACATGTCATGCTGATTTTCACACCATAGTAATGTGTGGCACAATACAGTCTGATTAACCATGAGCTCCTTCACCACATTCAAGAAGGTGAGAATAAGACATTTCACTTTTATGTTATAAAACATTTCACTTTTATGCTGTCTGAATTTCTGAGTTTATTTTAACTTAGAGTTTTCAAAGGTAGCTAGGAAAGACAGGAGCCTAAATCCCATTAATATTAGGAGCATGCGCGTGCACAGACCTTCACCCTGCCCCAACTAATCTCACCAATTTGTATAAATTACCCCTGCATTCCCCGAAACCAAGGCACCACTCTGCTTTGCAAGTGTACGAGGGAAAGCTGCCCTCCCCATTCCTTTTTGATACAGGCAAGTATTTTAGAGTCTCTATTAGCAATACTTTAAAACTACTCAGTAACAGGAGGGAGTGATAAGGGCCAAAAGCTTTAAAGATGCAAGCAGCCTGAGCAGGCTTTAAGCAGATAGTCAACAAAACTTGCAGAACTGGAAGAAAACACTGGGGATCTCTGACTTACACCATTTGAGAATAGCTGAGCAACATCCCAAACCGCGTTCCAGTAAAGCTTTTATACTGCATGTACGATGCATTCTAAAGACATCCGATAAACTCCTCTCTTCAACTGTGTTCAGCGTAAGGATGAAAATATTTTGGGAAAAAAATGAAAAAAGAAGTCTGGGTCTTATCACCTACCTATGCAGGTCCTCCCATCGGGCCCTAGCTGCAATCCTGGAGAAGGACAGCGGCAGCGTACTTCCCCTTTCAGTACATCACAGCCATACTGACAGTTTGCCATTGAACAAGTAAGGGCACCTAGGGAAAAATAATTGCACATACTTAGATGAGGACTCTGATCCATACCAGAAAATCACAAAGAACTTCGGAGAATTAGGACGTAGTTAAATTATGATAAAAAACAGTGGGAAAATGCTTGTTGATTTTAATAGGTGCCCATTCAGGTCTTCGAATGGCAAGTACACACGTAGTAAATTTTTTCTTTCCAATAATTGCATTTATAAGAAAAAAAAATACAATTGTAGCAAGTTGTGTTATGAAATGCAATCCTCACGAGGAAAATAAATTCCAGCACGTGCTATAAACCCTCCAGGGCAGTACTGCCATTTTAAAATAGCACCTTTAATAAAGGTCATTTCTTTCTCCTTCCCTCTGTCCAGACACTCAAAATACCCACTTTTATAGGGGAGAGAAGGAACCTGATCTCCAGAAAGATCACAGTACAGTTTTGTACCGGTCAAACAACCAACATCTGCAGCTTTCACGACTTTATATTTATATAGACATAGTACTGCAGAATTGCAGGTGTCTTGCTGCTGTGAAAACTGCAAACCCTTGTCCCCAAAGGCCAATTAACAGTGATTTACAGCACTGGAGAATGTCTCTGGAGAAGCTAGCAATAAAACTAATAAAATCAAAATATTTGCTCTTGTTTTGTTTAGCCTAATTTCGTTAGAACAAAGCAGCTCATTTTGTGCAATTGCCTGATTTCCAGCAGAATTTACTTTTACTCTGGGACTCATCTTCATTTCATACACGTTTCCTAGGGAACCCTGAGCAGTAACACAGGGATACCAGAGAGGAGGTTTGAAAAAAGAAAGCAACAAGCCTTGACGTACTAGAGCACGTTCCATCTGGCATGAGCATGTAGCCATTCAGACAGTAGCACTTGTAGCTGCCATAGGTATTCATGCATCGGTGTTTGCATGGCCGGGGCTTTAGTCCACACTCATTTAGATCTGAAAAGAAGGGTACGAGGGGAGAAAGCGAGAAGAAAACATACAGAGTATTTGTGAAAATGCTAGCAGTTAAGAGTTCCTGATGAAAGAAGGAAAAATATGGCAATTAGCTTTTTATATACAGTCCAGCTCATCAGCAAGCGTCCAGAACGTCCTGCATGAAACCCTATTCCGTCCTCCTGCTGAGTGGAGTATTTTCTTCTATCTGTATCACAGATATCCCTTTCAGAAATAACAGCATTAGCACTCAATTATGTACTAGTAGAAGTTTCGTTAGGGAATACATCAGCTCAGACTGCTCACATCTTGCCACTATCCACATCAACCCCATGACCAGGATCAGTCAGAAACCTAGACTAGGAGAGGCAAAGAACGCACTACTGCTGCAAACACTGTCAAAGACCACGCTTCAAAATTAGTGGCAGAGGAAAGTAGGAAAGTTGATGCTGACCCACTGAAAACAGTCTAGTGGAAAAAACATGCTCCTTACCAGCTAGAGAATACTGAAAAAAGTACCTGACATCAGTGATATTTGTCAAGGATTAGCCATGAAGGCTAATATTTCAGATTTACAATTTAATACACACACAGAACTCTTCACTGAAACTTAAAATACTCAGTCCACAATCTTAACATCAGTAGACAAGGCTTCTAACAAGAAGCAAAGATTGACCCCAGAATTCCTTCAGAATTCACTTCCAAGAACACACGCTGATTTTATCTGGGTAAACCAGAATAATCTGTTACTGAACATAGTCATTTGCTGTAGTTGTGCAGTAAAGACGACAATAATGAAGTTGAAAAGAATAAATCTATTCACAAATCCCGTCAGCAGGTAGTTTTATAACTGAATTACTAACTGAATTACTCATTTCTAATATTGCACAATGCCCTCAGGAGTTTTGTTACAGTAAAAGAGTGACTGTTATTTCCAGGAACTTTTCAAAGAGCCATCACTCCCTAACCAACACCCTAGAAAGGTAAGCCTTGCCTCCTAGCATTTACTAGGCACACAAACACAATAACTGCTCTATAAAATGCTGGCTGAGAAGGAGATGCATCCTCTTCACGGTCTAGATGTGAAAGGGTAGAGATAAGACATTAAAACAGAAAGACAGATGTACCTCCAGTTAGAATCAGGTCAGTATCACTGATTTTTTATGCACTCTAAGCAGCAATTTTAACAACAGTCCATGCTGAAATGGAAAGAGGAAAGTTGCATTTATTAGAAAGAGCAAGTCAGAGAGCATACTGGTTTTAGAAAGTTGCACACAGAATTCTCCACGTTTCTAGTATCTGGATTTTAAATTCACCTCGAAACATTGTAATCACTGATGTAATTCAAAAGCAGTCACAAGGATTTTGCTTGTATTTGTATGAAGCATTCTGATATGCCACTGCTGCTCCTGAGAGCTCCAAACAATCTATGGTTTTCTGAGCTGCTTTATTTTCGCCCTGCTGGAGACAAAGAACTGATGCGCTATAGACAGAACTGATGCAAACAACCAGCACTATACAGAGAGAAACCTGTCCCCTCCCAGAACCCTTCCCCTAACTGACGGATGTGAAGTTTTTTATTTTGTTTTCCAAGGCTTCAGGAAGTACAGCAGGTTTAGGGATAAGAATACTTCCTGCTCCTTGTGCTGGGAGAGGGCAGTGGGCAGGGATACCATTTTTGCTTTCTTCCTGCAGAAGGCTAAACAAGAATCTTCTAGTCTAGAGGGTTTGCTTAACTCCTAGAGAGGCGAGGAAGACCAGCTGAGTGACTTGAGTGAGAAAAGGTTGCCAAAAGGAGAAGGGTTGAAACTGTGGCTTACAAGAACAAGCTCTGAGTACAGAGAGCCTGACGGCCTTCTCCACACACTTCCTGCAGAACATGCATTGCAGAAAGAGCACCCCTTCTCACTCCCACTCTCCAGGAGTTTGAAGACATTTCTGGAGTTGCTAGGAGAATATATTAACTTCTCCCAGCAGCCATCAATGCCAAAATCGTAAGAATAAACAAGCTATGTCTGAGAGAAACATCTGTAGAAGAGAGGGACATTTTCTAAACGAACACACTGAGTTCACAGTAGAAGTGCTGACTGTTGACAGAATACATACATAGGTCAAATGGAAGAGCAGCAGATGATGCTCCCGGAGCAGGAAGGTAAGTTTAGAATGTGAAAACCTCTGCATAAAAGAAGTTTACGTAAAAAAAAAAATTCAATAATGAACGCTGGAGAGATGTGCATTTTGGAAGGCAAACTTCTGTAGGGCAAATTAAAAACACTGCTTTTTTTTTCTTCTGTAAAACTCATTAAAATTACAGTTCCTGACAGACATTATAATTTCACTAACAGATTACTGACACATTCAAAACTTTTGTTAAACAAATAAAGGTCATTGTTAAATTCAACAATGTTGTTAAAGTTTACTTACAATTCATAAAAGCATCTTCACTGAGCCCAACTGAATGACTATTTTGACAGGCAACAATAGTTTTGAATTTAAAGAGAAAGAAAGGTTCTTATTTTAAGTCTAAAATACCTGATTTTTTTCTGCTTTGTACAAAACCCACCACTTTACAAAATAACGGAGTTACATATAAAATACTTAACTAGAAGTAGGGCCAGAATAAGGAGCAGTAATACTGAATTTAAGCTGATAAGGTAGGATTTTAGTAGTGTATGTGTGATCCTCTATTGCTTGCATCCCATTGCATCTCAGCTAAGTTTAGATACTCCTGAAAATGCGACCTTTAAGAAGAACTCTCTCACTTATTTCCGGAGCTACTACCACAGATCCAAAGTGGAATAACATAATGATTTGTGACTGTTCTCAGTTTAAAACTTTCCATCCTGCATAAAGCATAGATTACATTATGAGCCTTAAATGACTGGATTCTTCCACAGAACTCTGCATAATACACCACCATTTGGTACAAAATATTTTTAGTACAGAAATGAAAGCTTTAGTGTTGATGAATAGATGTCTATCAGTAACATACACTGACACTAACCTCTTAAACAGCAGATGCAATGAACTGTATTAGTGTATCATACCACACACCTTGTTTGTTGAATTTTGACTGTATTTACTTATTTCTATTGTATCCACTTTATTCTATTTCTGTCTGTGAATAAATACTGTCACATCAGTGTTTGACTTCTCTGATTCAAATCTTAAAAAAATCATGCTGCGAGTAAAATGCCTGCATCTTTAAACAGTCCATTCTTTCTCTGGGCTAACAGAACAGAAAGCTAAGGTCACAAGGCATCAGAAACAGGCTATTAGCACAGCTCCATTCAAATCTACAACTCATGTGTCACGCAATTTCACTTTTGCCTTTGACATTAGCTATTAAGAGAAAGACGTTTTTAACCTTAGGGAGTCAGAATGAATGCTACTCTTTAGGAAAACAAGGATTAGGAATACCTTGGCTGCTTAAAAGCAAAGCCAGCCTCCAAACAGGTTAGATAAGTTAAAGCACACAGCTCAGGTCATCTTATTTTATTTTCCCCCAAATGCAGCTTCTCTGGTTCTCGTTTTCATCAGCGCAGACAGGCAAATCCTCAGAAACCACACAACAAGCAACACTCCGTTTCCTAGGAGGCATATTGTATGATTACTGGCAGGTCTTACTGGTTCTTCGTAAAGCCCTGCATCAATAGGCTGACAGCTCTCTTTACCTACCTACCTCCACGCTCCCATAATCTATAACAGCGTACTTTCCTCAGAAGAGTCCGAATGTACTGCATGTGGACTGGGGAAGCATTGAAACCGTCTCGCTGTTAATGTAATATATTGGCTTCAGATGTGTCTCTTTTGTTCTTTAAGTAAGGCCTGTTTTTTCAAGAACAGGTTCAGGCTAATGTTAGCAGTTAACAAGTCAACTATAGCAACATACCTCTTAAACATATGTTGGTTTAAAAAAGGTCAGGTTACTTACCCAAAGATATCAAGCGTGTATTTCAAAAGCCATCTATAGAAGGATCTCAGTATAAATGTCTACGCATCAAAAGAGGAAAGAAGGAAACAGCAGAAGTTTCCTCCAAAAAAGGAAAACTAAAGAGTATGAACTCAAAAGGTAGTAACACTTTTACATCCTTTTTTTGTTGTAATAGAGTATCATCATTCCTTCTAGTGACTTAGAATCTTACATTGGAACTTAAACTATAAAGCACAGCACTACTAAGAACTTTACAAATGTCCATTCACTATTTTGAAATTGATAATTTCACTGCTCAATCACTTAAATTCAAATGTTGCCTACAATTATACAGTCAATGCAAAATGAGCATCCTTAACTTCAAAATAACATAAGATAGTACTGTATATGAAAGCAGGCTGAAAGCTTTAGGTACTAAGGAAAGTAGGCCTGTAACATACGTGCAGGTTGCTGAGCACAAGTATTTTATTTTAAAAGAAAAGCAATGAAAATGTGCATGCAAGGGAAGGACAACAGCAGCATGCTGGCAAAACCGGATGTGACTTCTTTGACTACTGCGTGGATCTCACATGATCTTGGGTAATGACTGATGTTTGTGCGCACCTAACAATGGAGTGCGTTTTTCCTAGGATGATGCAGTACACTGTGCGGTTTTCTTTAATTAGCTTCCACAGACGACTCCAGCGCTCAAGTCCTTTCTGCCTACTAACTAACTTGGATCAAGCAACACAAAGGTCAAGTATTCAATACCAAATTTACCCAGACTGAGGTAATAGAAAGCCACTGACCAGAAACTAAGTTAAAAATTAAGCTGTTACCACCTACGCTATACAAAGTAGATCAGCTTTCATTCTCAGTTGTGTTCACACAACCACATTAAACTTGTTTATCGAGCAGATTTGTATCACCATACAAATTTTCTTCACAGTACTTAGATCTGATAAACCAACAGCTGCCAGATCCAGAAGTGAGCAATCCTCATTTTCTTCAACTTTCAGCTTTCTGTGAATTACAGTTTTGTCTTTATCTAACCTGATAGGCAACTTCCTTTGCTCTCAGTTTAGAAAGGAACTTAAAAATAAATAAAAAGCCATGCAAGCCCTGAAAAAATAACAGCAAGGTACAACAGTAAGTTCTGCGGATGTCAAGTCTTTCCAGAATATAGGCACACAGTATCTAGGAAATACAATCAGCTATTTGCTCTGCATGCCAATGACACTGCAGGCTCAGCTTTCACAGTGCAGCCATCAGTCCTCTAGTCCAACCCCTCTGCAAGACATTGCATCACTGTCTCAAGCCGTGCAGCCATCTGAAATAAAGGATCATCTCATCCCTTGAAGGTACATTTGCTGCCTGATGATCCAGGGGGCACAAAAGAAGTGGTGCACTGTTCTGACCAGGTAGACTTCTATATGGTTGCTCATCTTCACAGGATGGAAAGAAGGCATAATAAAAACCAAAATGAACAAATCTTTCTAATATACATTACTTTATCATCAAAAAAGAAAAAATAATCAGGTGCTGACAAGAACTGCCTTACAAAAAGAGACAGAAGTAAACTTTCACAAGATGTTCCTGGAACAAGAGTAGGTAACAAGATAACAAGTTACAGGAGAGATGGCATATACTCTTTTATGTGAAGTCAACCTTTCCCAGCCACAGAATGCAACCTGCATACACTTTAGACAACTAGCAAAAACTGTAAGTTTTCAACTATTTGTATTTGTCAGTGAACACAGATTTTATTGAAGAGCAAGTATCAGTTTTCTGATACACACATTTTGAAAGAATTTGAAGTTACACTGTGATCACCATGAATTAGAGAACTGGCAAAAAGGTACTTTCTTTCAGAACACTCAGTAATTTTTTTTAACTGGTTGCAGCTGTAAACTTGGGCTCAAAGAGCTAAATCACTAGTGAGATTTGAATGCATTTAGGAGAGCACATGGTTACCTCCTGTGCAAAGCCACTGCAATTTAGTTGCTGGTGCTAGAGATATAGTAAGAGAGAGAGAGCATCAGCTAATCCTGCTTTCTGTGAGTGACCTAAAGCAAGGTCTAGCTTGCCACTGGCACTACAGCGCCCCTGGAAAAGGACTAACGTCCAGGCATCATCACACAATTGAAGTTCAACAGTTCAGCTGCGAAGCTGGGTTGCTGTCTTGGCCTGATCCATGGAATACGGTTTGATCCACAGGGTCCCTAAACAGATGAGATGTAAAGCTTATTTAACAGCACTCGTACTCAAAGAACGCCTTTCACCAGGAATCCAAGCACGCTTCACAGCCCAGTACCATTCACGCAGCCCAGAAAGACTTCCACTTCTGCAAGGGGACTCCAATGTCTCTTCTGCCAGCACCATTACTTTCTGTTATTACTAACACTAACTATTATTCTAGAACAGAAGCAAGAAAGATCTCCGATGGATTGAACAGGACAGCTGCTATATATTAAGATATAATATAGGCTGCACTTATCCTGTATGGTAAGTGTGCTTCATGGGATGCCCCACAGATCTAATGTAATCTCTGTACTTGAGATGGGGGATGGCTGGACCATGCTGTGGCTCTCTTCCCACCCATACATCTAGATTTCCTTCCAGCAAAAGCAGGGCTCTGCATGAACCATGAACATTCAGATCTCATCCTAACGTGGCATTAGCACATGGCAAGGGTGCACACCCTGACCCTAGGAACAGCTCGAGGGTCTCAGCATATAAGGTAGCACAGATATAGCTCTAATCACTTAAAACGATGTACGTTTTGGCCACTACGGTCTGCAGGCAACTCAGGCACATCTGCCATGGCAACTTTGTCACTGACACCACGCAAGAACGTTTGGTCAATACTGCCTAAAAGGTTGACTTTAATCATTTTCCACCATGTTCTTTTTCCCTCTTCAGCACTTCTTTGAAAGTGAATTGTTTAGTTCTAGACACTGCAGTATTCAGCAATTTGCACAACATATATTTGATATTATTACAGTAATTAATGTATATAACTGTTGCATATACGTGTAACAACCGTTAGTTCGCTGAACTATTTTCTAGAAAAGTTCCAGACTGACCAAAACAGGTGTAGAATAAGACAGTCCAGAGTGAAGGGAAAAGGAGAAAGGATAATTTGAGAGATGACAGAGTGAGACACAAAACAAAACTGAAAAACACAACATTTATTTCCATATCATTTTGGGATGGATTAGCAAATCTGAAAATAAATATTTATATATTTTAAAGAAAATAATTCACTTCAAAATCAACGTGTCAAAAGAAGGTTAGGAAAAAACACCAGAGAATACATTTTTAGATAGCAGCTTAGCTCTAACTTTGGCAGATTTGTCTGTCATACTTCCTCAGCATTCTCAGAAAACATTTATGAACGTTTTCTGTATGCTGGGACTACTGGAAAGAAAACAGCCTTAATGGGACATCTCTATATGTGAACATGTCTTAGGCATCAAAAGCTAATAAACTCTGTATTATAATTCTGTTTTATACTGTACGTTCTTTATATCACTACATGTTTTGGAGGTCAAGTTTTGGCAGAAAAAAAAAAAGAAAGCTACCTATGATAATTTATTAAGAGAACACTTCACCTTTCCAACTTTTAATTTACACATTACAACTTTTTGCTAGCTAACTCATTCAACATTACAAACACAGAAAGAAGAGTGCAGGAATGAAATTGTTTCTAATTAAACATATATTACTTCACTATCCAAACCTAAGAATTGTTACTCAGCTATGAAATAGCAATCCTAACCACAAGATTTAAATTATTTAATCCGGATTCAGAAAAGCATGTAAATACATACTTCACACGAATCCCATTGACTACTTCTGAATGAAAGCAAATATTCTCCTTGTATCAGTCCACTGGAGATGTCATTCTCCCTACAAATGTAAATCTCAATATTGAAATAGCTGCAGCAGGAAAAGACCTGGTATTTCAGTTCATTACCTATGACTGCAGGCAACATACACAACCTTGCGATGAATACTACACACTTGTGAAGAATTAGCAACGTAAGAGGAAATTAACATTCCTAGGCAAGACACAATTAGCACTTCTTTTTGAGTTGCAAAATACTTCTTGTGATTTCACAAAGAAGTTCTCTTTCCTAGATTTACCTTGGTTGCAGGTTTTTCCAGTGTATCCTGGGTGGCACTTACACTTGTTTGGTCCAATGCATTCACCATGTTTGCATCCTGGCTGGCATATAGCTGCAAATGGAAAAACACTCATTACTCTTCTATTCTTGTCATGGCTGATGGCACATTACTTTCAAATTAATGACAAAAACCTAACACGTAAGTGGTACTACGTTCCTCCCTTAAGCATTGTTACATGTTTCAAATAGTACTGTTCAAACAACAGGTACACTTTCAAAAATAGGCACCACCCCAATACACATGGAAAGAATGAGCCATCCACCAGTATTCTATTTCTGTATAATAGTACACTGTGCTGTTTCTGGAATATTAAACGCTTGCAGTACCTGATCAGCAAGCACACAGCAGGCCTCCTCTAACTCTATCTATATAAGTACTATGCTTCAGGTCTCATAAGTTTGGTACGGCTGGAACATGCCCTACCTCTATAGGAAACGTGTACATCCATCCGTGCCATAGCTGACATATGAACAAAGCCATAGTTCAATCACTGATAAGCAGCAACACAGTTCCTACCGTTCACAGATTTCCTCTACTATATTTTAAGACAATGACATTTTTTACCCCCCATTAGGAAATGTTCTGGCTGAATGTATCCCTTTCAGGTGCTGGGATTCTGGCATGGGAATGACATTTATTTTTTCCTTTCTGGAAAAAAGGAGTGGGTAAAAGCAAAAGTAACACTGCAATATGCTACTTTATCACTGCACCCGTCCAAGACACTTCTATTCAGAACATTTCAAGTATATATCTTCAAAACTGCTGTACAAATATAGCTGAAGAATGTGATGTTCTATTCTGCTTCCAGAACCGAACTTGCCAAGTAATTTCTAATTCCCCAATTGGAGCATAACTACAGAACTCTAAGAAATAATAGTTATGAAGCCATTTTTGGTGCCTCTCTTACTTCAAACACAAATCAAATGCATAAAACAAGCTTTTAAAACTTCAATAAGAAATTACTTTTGAAGAAATACAATTCCAAGTCCAAAACTTCAATAATAAAACAAACATTGCTTTTGAAGAAACATAAGTTCAAGAATTTATTCCAACTGACCTACAATTAGCTAATAGGAATATTTTCAGAGTGCTAAGAATCCTGCATAACTCTGGAAAACATTTCACAGTTGAAACAATTTTAAATAGACATTGCCACATATTTTTATTATAGAGTCTTCCTATTACTGAACATATTGTTTTAGCCTACTGGAAAACTGAAATATTTACTATGCTCTAAACTGATGCTTATCATGATATATGACAAAATGCTGACGTAAAATGCTGGTGAGCTTACCGTTTAAGCAAGACAGATAAAAACCAGAGAGAAATCAGAGAGTGGCATAACTTGGATACCCTGCAGTTAGGATTTATTATTTATCCTTGCTTTAAGTTCATTTTGTAAAACAATGGTATCATTTGGAAATTGTGAAGTAACTAACTAAATTCAGCTGTAATTTTAACGACTCTGACAGCCGTCTATATCATAAAACTGGATGTATTAAGGATCTAATTTAAGTGAAATCTGTCAGAAGGCACTCACAAATGGAGCCTGCATTCTAGCACAAGTTGTTCTACAGGGCTGAAGTAAATAAAATTAAAATTCAAATAAGAGATTAGTTTTTCTTTTGGTTGGGAAAGAAATATGCAATTACATCTCTGATGTTCTACAACCTTTTTCATAAGATTCAAAGAATTCAGAATTAGCAATTCCCATAACTGCATCCACGGAAGGAACTGTAGCATAGAAAGAGGTTGTTCCATTTAAGTTTTAGGACTGAGTTTGCCCTCTACTATCAGGACATCTTTCTGTACATATATGTATGTACATTTTATGTATATGGCCAGTGTACTCTCTGAGAATATGAGACCTTCTTTTTAATGCATGGCACTGCTCTTGATGGCTCCTCCTAACAAGCTGGTGCAGTCTCTTTCCTAAAACTTTCTTTTTATATTTTAAAAGGCAATACAGACAGGTGTTTTTAGTTAATGCAAGATGCTTTCCCTATAAACATCGCCCGGAAACAAAGAAAGCATTCAGAATTACAGAAATATCTTTCATTTTGTTGGGGAAGGGGCTGCTTAGACTACTAAAAAGAATGTTTCAAAAAGCATGCCCCTGAGCAATGACTGCATAGATTTGATTGAAAAGCAGCTGATGCCTCATGAAAAACTTCCAGAGTCTTCCACTAGAACACGATAACCTCCTCTCTTTTTAATCACTGTCACAAACAGGAAAAAAAGATCTTTGCTACATAAGACCTCATTATACACTGCGACTCTTAACTCCATAGGCAAAACTCCAGCTTGGGGGTGATGATGGCAAAATGAAGACAATTGAACCAACTTCATTCAGTCTTTGAATTGAAGAAATGAGAAAAAATGAAAGAAGAAATGACCTAGTCCCATACACCTCAATCAACTTAGCCCCATAGTACACCTGCAGTCATTTGGTGTCTTGTATGGTATACAGGTAAAGGACAAGAGAAAGGTTAAGTCTTGATTTAGGCCGTCTCCCAAGTACTAAAATATAATTCAGTGCACTTAAGTTGCATCACAGATGTATCTTTTGCCTGTTTTCAAAAGTCTCCAGTGAAGGAGACTTCAGTGCCTCAAAAGTCTACCGCTTAAGAATCCCTGCTTTTATGATTAATGAACTTTCTGTGAAAGTTTCCTGGAAAACCAGTGCCCATAAAGTCAAAGATAATATAAAATGTCATTTTGCACATTAAGCGGGTATTTGGAAACCCATATTTGCTGCCAAACAACAAAGAACATAGAACGTAGTCTGTGTATCTCAGCTACTTAAATATTCTGTATCTTATTTATACATAACAGCTGAAATTCAATACAGTGTTATGACTGAGAATTAATATACAAAAAAAGAGAAGCATTTAGCAGTAAGCTTCACAACATCTGTAATTCTGCTAACACTACAAACGCATTTTATATCATTTCCTATCAGGAACCAAGCCACTCTCACCGAGCAATGGGTATGTCTTCCCATTTGTTTTAATGAAGATTTGTAGGGTGCTCAGGATTTTTAAGTAATACGTCGCGTTCAGCCAAGTCTGTGCACGTGGCTTGCATTCCACTGGCTACATCTATATTGCCTTTTCCACTGCACCTCTGCCAGGCCCAGAGAGGTGGCCTAGCTCACATTCCGTCATCTCCAGGATGCAAATAATCCTTTCTTCTCAGCTGGCTTTCCTTGCCAAAGGGACTAATAGATTCACTCCACGCTGGACCTCCAGGAGTGACCTCACACATGCTGTGTGGATAATGAACAGGTGAAAGAGGTGCAGAACCTAAGTGGCAGCAAAGATACACTCCTGCCTTCTAAAGGGTTCCATGTGAGTAAGATCAACAATGACATCTGGGTATAAAAATAAACTTGACCCTGAATTCCAGCTTTTTAATAGCAGGCAGTTATTTCAGTCATTCGGCATGTCTCTAGACTGCGTGGCGAGGGTTAAATTTCGTCTGTTGATTTCAGTGGGTTTTTCGTTTAATTTTCCACTCAACTTATTTTCTTACAAAATTCCAAACACTCCTGGCTCTCATATGAACACACTGAGTATATTCACTTCTTAATACAATTAGTAAGTAAATGAAAGAAAATGTCTCCCAATTAATATTCTCTGCATCCTGACAATAAAAAAGCTCCCCCACAACCAACCATAATAAAACAAATGGAACATAATTTCCCTCAGAACAACTCACATTTACGACGACTGTTTAAAAATGACTGAAATAAGCCTAGTCCACGTAGGGACTTTTGACTGCTACATGACACTTTTTTTTTTTTTAACTAGACAAGGAAGAAATGTAGACACTGGAGAGTGACACCAGACTGAAAAAGTCACACTCTTACAGACTTATGACATTGTCTTAAGACAATGAAGTTCAAAAGCCAAGAGTCTGGGAAGGTTGCCAAAAAGAAACAAACTTTCTACTCTTTATAGAGTAATTTTGTATAAATAAAAGTTAAGAGCACCTAAGTACACTTGTTCTAGAGACTAGCTTGCCACCAAACAGAAGATTCCTTATTTACTGTTGTATTAACGTCGACAAAAAGCTATAATTTCTCCCAGGATTCCTTTCTGAAAGGACTGAAATAGGCATCCTCATAGTATAGTGAAGCAGATTAAAACAGAAGGCTATTCTAAGCACAGCTATCCTGCTAATTAGTCAACTGCTACTTATCTATCTAGGCCATAAACTAACCTACAGCTAAGCTTCCCATTTCACTTGATGCCCAGTTCATTCAGGAGATATGAGAAAATAAACACTGATCTCATGATCATTCATTCCTGTCTGCTTTTTTTAAATTATTACTCTAGGACAGATGCAAAGAGATGCCCTCTCTCTTATTCCCACTGACTTCAATGGGACTTACGGAGGTATACAGCTTTTTATTCGGCCATAAACGTAACAGAGTACCTATTTTGAAGATTGGCAAGAACTCCCTTTTCCCCCAAAATAAGATGATAAATACCACATTTTAAGTTTCACTTAAACTTCAGGACAAATTAAATTTCCTGTAAAAATAATACAGGGAATTGAAACATGAGAAAGAGAGTGGTTTGAGTTAGGGTTTTTTCAAGTGTGGGAGAAAGAGAAGTTGTAGTAAAAAACACACACTGTCAGCCTGTGTTAACTTGTGTAAAAGCTAAAAGCCACCCATCCAGCCACTACTAACAGCTGATGCTGCCTAAGCATGACTAAATCGTTCTGAATTACTGTTGTTTAATTGCTGCATAAATTCAATCGAATGAAAAATTCATTCAATTAATTCATTGTGGGTCTACAAATGGGTTGAGTTTTTTTTTCCTTCCATTTCACCTGTATTTTCTCCCTCCACACAATCCCCTCAAAACTACTCTGGAAGCTCCCCTCAGGCTTTTGTCAGTTCAATTGTGCTAAACTGCCTACCTTTTGAGGGCATCAGCCACTACCATGTGCTGTCACCTCTATTCCCATCTAAAATTTTAACCTTAATGATTTACTGTTTGATTACCACGCACTGTTTGGTGGAGTCCTAATTAGATTACTGCACTGCCTGCCCACCTAAACGCTCTTTTTTAACTGTGGCCAACGATGGATATTCCACTGCTTGCTAGTGGGGTATCTCTACTAATGTAATTCTTATTTGGTTCTCCAATAATTCCAGCTATGTCTTCTGTCAATTCAGCCTTGAGCATAATTCCTTGAGGACATACCCAGATCTTGCATCTTTTTCTCTGCTTTGTCTCTTCTCTCAATTTCTACTTCTTAATAAAGCTATTTTGTATTCCATGTACTTGCTTTCTTACACGAGATCCACAAGAGGGTTCAACTGAAAAAAGCTGCCCTCAAAGTTTAGTCGCTCTTTCTGCATCCCCCACTCAAATCTGTCTCAAAACGACAGATTGCAGATGTTCAACCTGCCCTTGAACTTCTATTTTCGCCTCTCTGAAGTCTAAAAATATCCATAGGAACACCCGTTTCTGAAACTGACTGTGCTGACCGTCTGCCCAAACGGCCTTGCTTCCAACCCCTCTCCCTACATAACATACAGCCACTCATTCATTCCGTCCCTAAATCGCAGCTCTTTAAAATTCACTTTATCCAAACACAGGAAGTAATTTATGCATCAGGACAGAGATTATTACATACTATTACAGACAGCTTCACAAACCTTTACCGGATCCTTTTACACCACAGCGCCAACTTTATTATCTAGACTTGCTTGTTGGTGCAGCAAGTTGTCTTTTATGTAGCCTCCTTCACCTCAGTCTCCCTCTTTCCTGCAGCCTAACAGACCATAACCTGAAGTTCTATATCTTTTCTCCTCAAAGCCAACTTGGCTGTGAAACATCTGCCTATTTCTATTTATACTTGGCAATCCTACAGATGTAAGTAACAACATGTCATAACAACACACTCAGTAAAATAACAAAAATCTGCCTTATTCACAATTATTTTTATCTAGAGATTCTCCAAGTACTAGCTAACTTGCAAAATAAAGTGCTGCACATCTTTCAAATTTTTCTTTTTTGCTCAACCACATACGAATGCAGGATAACGCATAAAGTTGAACCTACCACGCAGTAGGTGGTAAAAGCATGACATAACCTATAACTCAAATTACAAAATTACTCCTGAAAAAATAACTTTGTTTCCCAAATAAGTGTACCGGAAGTCACAACACGCATCTCGGTAGACTTCAGTAAGCCTGATGAGGGCAACTGGGCATTAATTTTCAGATAATTTGATAGGCAGAACATTCCTTCATTTTTTGAAAGACAAATGTCCTTGACCAACTGCTGTAGCTAAAGACTGACAGCATCATCAGATAAAATGGTAGTATCTAGTGACTAAGTCTTTTTTCAAAAACGATTTGCACTTATCTGTAGCATTCATTATAACGAATATTGTCAAAGTGCACTCATAAGCTTCTACCTAGAATACACAGTAGCATTAAGTAAGCAGCTCCTAATTTTACATGCACAACTACCACATTTGCCTGGGTAAATCAGTTACTCAATTTGCACATATGAATGTGGTAATAGCACATTAACATGATAAATGCCAACGGGGGGGGGGGGGGGGAGCGGAGGCTACTCATTGCAGTGAATTCTTTGCTTGACTATGACTGCTGCCAAATGTGTTTCTAAACTGCATATGCAAATCCAGATCCTAGTTCAAGAATGCCTTACTATTCAGACAGAACAACTCTTTAAAGCACGCACAACTTTAAACATAAGCTCAGGTAGCACTGAAATCAATAGGATTTAATGAGGTCAGTGAAAGGTAATCAGATGCTTATGCACACTTTTAAAAAATCAGTGACAATTTCATCCAGGAAATATGCAGAATTAGAATTCTTCTCTGGACAAGCAAGAAACATTTCATGTTTTCTCAAGCTTTTCATATTTGCACTTTGAGTGGTTCATGACAATCACTTAACGAATAGAGCTTTATCACCTCCGATGCATGTTTGCTACCTGCATCTTTCTACATGTCTCCTGAATTCCAGCTGGTAGAAGCAGCCTAGCATGAGTGCCACTAGGTACGGTGGCAGAACAGAAACTGGGCCCTATTACTATCTTCTTTATAACATATAATACCCACCGGCTTCAGTGAAATAAATTCTGCACCGCAGTGACAAAGCTGAATTTAATGCAAAGATGAAAAGCTGATTGCTTTGCTCCCCTTCTGATGACCAGCGTTCCCACCACAGGGATAACTAAACAAGACATATCAATTCCTAAGCAACAGCAGACTATAACCTCGAATACTAATGCGAACTGGTGTTGATTTCATCGTGCTTTAATATGCCAGATTATACGGTGCTGTAGATCAGGGGCTGTAAAGTTTCCCTGTTTTTAGAATGACAAGCTGTAGTAGAGTTGCAAAGCAGACAACTGGGGGCAATAAGTGCTTCAGCTATCCCAAACAAATCTCCCACTGCACATGGTTCAACACCTTGAAAGTAAAATCAGGTCTCTTAACTCTGTCAGCTTGTAAATGCGGTGCTGGCAGCATAAACGATTTGCAGGAAAGAAAAATATTTCTTAGGGCTTAAGGGGGAAAAAAAGATAAAGGAAAAGCAAAAGGGAAAAGCGCAATATTTCAGATGATAAGCATGTATCTTTCATTAGATAGGTGAACAGAATAGAACAGCCCTGTAAATTTCTTCCCCCCTCATCTTCCCCAAACCAGATAATTAAAAAAAAAAAGAACTTCTTCTTGTCATATATTATAGTTTTCATGTAAACTTATAAACTTATGACTTAGAGGCCATAACTCCAAGCCACAATCTTGCCAAAATTATTTCAAGAAATATGTTCAGCTAACCTTTGGGCTGGCACCTTAGGCTGGCTATTCTCTGCCTTAAGACGTAGAAAGCTGCAAAACAAATATCCAAAAAAAGAAATTCCATTTTTTTTTTCCTGTAAGGAGGATGGACTTGGCTGGGGTTTTTATCAACTTGTTACATTCCTGGAGACTTACACACATTCAACATTCAGAGCCTTTCTGAAAAAAAAAAAAAAATTCTGGTACACATTTTAAAACAGAAATACTGTACATCAGTATTTCTTTATGAGATTTAGCAAACGTTCTGATACATAAGAGTAGTTAAATATCATGACGAGATGCTATTCTTATTCAATCAACTAAGGAGCTACACTTTGTCACATTTCATATGGTACACAGTTGTAAAAATTCTCATGTTTCATGGTTTAAGTGCAATATTTTCATCAATAGAACAGAAAAGCTTTTCTTAAAGAGACAGTATCCTTTCATTTAAATAAACATATTTTTAATGCTGCATCTCTATAAAGCAAACGTAAATGGTTAGCATCTGGATGCTAATTTGAGAGTAATTAAAATTACATGCATTGTTAAGTATCTGAATATCTGCAACCAATAAAGATGCTGGCATATAAATTTAATAATCATTTTGTAATGTTTAAATTGTGAATGCCGACTAAACTAACACTAATGCTTAGAGACCACCTCAGCTCTTACTAGCACATGCAACTGAATACGAAAGTAAAACAAGATGCAAACAGATCTATGTTTTGGGCTCATATTAAACCAATTTATTTGCTAATAAAATGAATGTTAGCAGCACAGACTGTTAAGCTACACAACCTTACTATAAAAGGCTGGGACTTCAGCAAAAGCAGTTCTTTGTATTGTAGGTATTAGGTGACCAACACTTAAGGGTTTGCTTTGCTTGCAACTCACACCAGTTTAAATCAGTTTTAACCAGAACGTCTCTTAGTGGTTGTTCCAGAAGCCCACTGGAGGGAGTGTTCCAAAGCCCAAGTTGTTGCTGGGCTTTGAGAAAAGCTCCAAGAATGACTATACTACAGTTGTAAATGGTCAAACCACGTTACTGGTAAGCTTTTCATGGGAAAAACTGGACTGCAAAACTATTCTCCTACATATGAAGTGCAGGAAGGGTACAATGAGGGAGTGGGAAGGATACTGTATCTTTAAGATAGTAAAGTCATATTTTTATAGCTTCTTTAGAACTGTAAAGCTTCTGAATTGAAAAAAAAGTAATTGAATAAAAATAGCAAAACCTCATATTCTTTTTTGCATGGCAATATTAAAGCAGTATTGCAATTCTGTATAAAGTGTCTTTTCTCTGAAGAATACATGAAAATGCACAAAGACATTTGTTATGTTTTAACAGCCAGATATGCTGCATATCCATATTCATTAACATTGTCAACACAACGCATTCAGGTAGGCTCTATTCTTGCAACCACAAATTTACTAGCAAAAACTATTACTGACTTTAAGGAGGTTTCTGCCAATGGGTCAAACTCCCAGAAGCCAGTATTTTCATGGCTCGTTATGGACAAAATTATGGTTTTATTTTGCTAAAGATTTGTGCATCTTGGACTATACAGAATTGCCATTTCCATTTAAAGCGTTGTTATGTGCAAGAAACAGAAGTCCTAAACAACTCAGGGCCTCTTCTCCCATTGGTGTATGAGAGATGATTTTTACTCCCATCAACGTTACAGTTGGTTATATAAAATCTCCTTGTAGGCATCAATGAGAGCACAACCATCCCTTCCCCCCTCCCACCACCTTGCATATCTGTAAATAGAGTATACACAGCACAGATACAGTCTTTAAGCTCATGAGGACAGGAGCAGCAGCACAGACTGTGCAAGTTTCTTCACAGCTGTTGTAAGAAAGCAGCAGCATGCACAATTTCCAGCAAAGCATTTAGTTATGCCTGCATCTGTTATGTCAGCTTGTACAAGCTCCCCCTCTCTCTTGGAGGTCCATCTAAGAACCTCCTGAAATAGCATGCATTTTACTAGGTTTGGCTAAGTCTAAACGCTAACCAGACAGCCTTTGATGAACATTTTTTACTGATGCAATACGAAGATGAGGTGTGAAATGATCATTCGACTATACTTTTACTAATGTGCTATTGCACAGTACGACTTCTTGACTGCTCTGTCCCTACACTTTTAAAAACTAATTGTCATGATTTTATTGTAAGATGGTGGGGAAACTACTTCGCTGACCTATTCTGGTTTTGTTTCTTAGGTAGAACACTCAGAAACCTCAGCACGGGGAAATAACAAGACTGAGTTACAACACACAGACACCCTAAAAGTGCACACTCATCTTCATAATCCCCTCTGAAGACATACCTTATACACTTGGTTACCACTTAAGGAGAATTCAGCATTTAGATGAGTGAAATAATCGAGTAACATCACTACTTACAAAATCCAGTGAGATTTTACTCCCAATAAACATCTCTTGTTCATCTAACTTTCTGTCCACTGGACAAATTCTCGGGAGTGCTTCAATAGGCAGACCTCTGCCGACTTCAACAGTCATGCAGACTCATGCCAACAGAGGATCTGACAGGAGACCAGCATCAATTCACAGAAGCTGCAGATCCAACCTTCTATTTTGTAAAGGTGAATGCAGCAAAATGAACTATTGCTGCCATTGCCTCTAGCAAAGGAGTTGTCCAAACTGTAATCCAGAATGAAAATTCAAGCAGCTTTCTATTGCCTGTCTTCAAAAAAAAACCATAACTTAACCTTTTAAATCTACATTAAAGTAGTATCTCTTGCTATCAGCTCTTCTGTATTCAAATGAGTTTAGTTCTTGGCAGGTGAAATTTCAAAGCAAAAGGCAGCCTACATCTTCAGAGTAGCTTGTCTGTGTATAACTAGCATACAAATGAGTTGCAAACAGACACGCAGCCAAGTACAAAGCAGGTGTATTTTGTTTGTGAAAAGGTATTTGTAAGCTAGCTAGAAGAAAGGCAGATAGACCACTAGTTCTAAGAATGATGTTTAAGGAACTCAGCTGGAATATGGGCAAATATGTCCACAAAGCAAGAAATAATATCTTTCAAATAACCCCTAGCATAGCCTGTTGGAAGGTAAAAGGAACAATTTCCACTTTCATACTGAAGAATAAAGAACATCACAGAACATTTAAGTTTCTGCATGAAATTAACACATCTCTTCTCCCGTATTTTAGTTTTCTGATAGGCTAACCAGTTTGCAGAGCTCAATATGTGCGTATATATTCATCACAGCTGATTTCTGTACACTAGACTGTCAGCTGGGGTCAGTCAGCACTGGTTTCACGGACTTGCATGCAGTTTGGCCTACCTCTGGCCTAGCAGAGACCCTTGGACAAAAAGGCCTAGATTATCCTTTCCTTGAGAAAGGCTTAGGGAGACGGTCATCCTTAAAGAAATGTTTGTGAGAATATTCTATAAGGGGATGAGATACACTTCAGCTGGAAGTGCTCTCACTTGGTATCCTAGACCAGAGCTACAACACAGGAATGGTCACAATGTCTTCTACCCTGGAGCTGTCATTTCTCATTTAGCTCACAAAGAACTGAGCTCCAGCCCTACCTCTGCTGGAAATTCTCTTCCCTCAGATATTTCAAATCATAAAAATTGGTGCTAAACAACACATTTAAAAAAAAAAAAGGTTGAATTAACCTTCCAAGGCAAAGTTTCTCTGCCAGTGGCTGAAAAAGTGCACCTCTGTGAGATACATGAAATGATGAACGTCCCAGGTCAGTTTTGCCTTACTCATCTGTACGCTTCAAAATGCACAGAATGGGTTCTGTGTCAGGAAAACACACCCAGTACCACAGATGCAGTGCCTCACAATGCAAGAGAAGTTTATGAATTAAAAGCATATTGTGGATATTCGCTCTATAATTTTGATGGGCGCACAGCAACAATGCATAAAAATCCAAGGCAATAGTTGTACTTTTTACAAAACTCTCATCAGGCACTTTTATTAGCATAGCTTTTTTTCACAGAAGTAAGCTTTTGGGGGATTACTCACAGTTACTAAGACACAAGTAAATTCTACAAACAGGACAATAATATGAGATTTTTGGACTAATTTCAACTGGGAAACTTAGCAATATCTAACTTTTAAGCCCCAACCCTGTGAGTTCCATGCGCAGAATCAGCTCTACTGATGATGATGTTACTTCACACGAACTAAGACCTGCTGCTTCCAAATTCGCCTTTTAACACACCAATAAACCTAGTTTATATACCAGATCAAAACCTGAGAAAGGCTACTTAGTCATATTAATAATGGAATGTATCCACCTAAATCTAGTTAGGCCACTAATTAAGAGTGGACTGATTTTCAGTTTACAATGACTTAGAAATGCCAATGCATTTATTTGCAGTTATATTTGTTTAGCACGTTTAAAAATATGGCTGTATTTACACCACTCTCAAAACGGATTTAGCTGCCTAAACTTGGATCTCACTTTGGTGTTCATAAACCGTTAGGAACTAAAAAAATCCAACCTGCTTCAAAATCGCTGGGATTACTGCAGTGGGAGGGATACCTTCTAAGTAGATTTTCTGGAGCTGGGAAGAGCATTTGGGAGGGCAATTTTATGACACGGTGCAGAGCATACTTCCACCAGCTGAAATGTTAAAGCTGATACTGAAGGTTTCGGAAATCAGACCTACTTACACCTCCTTACATGCACAGGTCTAGACTGCTGTAATTTATTAACAGGAGACAGGTGATGTTTCAAAGGAAAAGTGTAAATTAAAGAAGTCTGATTTCAGCTTCTTCCTAGACATTTATACGAGTGAAAAAGATAGCTGAGTTATGCTGACTTATTAAGCAGCAGTAAGCATGGTTATGCCACATGTACACTCCTATGTTACTCAAAGTGACATAAAATTAATCACTCTGCACTTCACCAAAGCAAGTCTGGCTAACTCAGTCCAGTTTCCATTTGCAACAGATTATGGATGGACAATCATGAGAATGGAGTTACCATGGCTTAATGAGTTAGCACTTGTCAGCTGAGCAACATTCCTACCCTGTTAGAGCTGGCAAGTACTGGCTTAATTCTCCTTCATGGTTAAACCATTACTTTAAACCATACAGTTGCTTTAAGCTAACACACTTCCTTCTCAATAGCTGTGGGCAGGAGGCATGTCCACGTGTGTTTGGAAAGCAGCCAGCACAGCTCAGCTGGACAGCAGGAAATGTGTCTGAGTGTGTTTGCAATCACTTGTCCATGGCTCATCATGGTTCAGAGGACATGTGGTAACTCTGTAAACTGAGGCAACTCTGTCATGTATCTGGGCCTATATTCTTGCTACTCGCTGGTTCACACCACCTTACGTTTGTTCTCAGTAAGCTAAATTCAGAGGTGATGAGTACGTTCACAGTAAATTACGCATAACTAAACAGGAGAGTCCAAAAGTGCTGGAGCAATCACAGACATAGCAAGGATGGTTTAAACTACTTAGTTTGAGTACAGCAGTTCAAGTCTGCTAATACAGAGCTCAGCACGATCTTACTGCCTGAATATTTGCAGCTCCTTTTTGGACTCATTTGTAAACTGGCTCTCGCTACTCATTTTAAATTCTGACTCTATATTCATTTTCATGCATAAATATAACTTATTCTAGAAGTGATAAAGAAAACACATTTAGTAAAGAAAGCCTGGCATGTACATGTGCCACCCTTTGCAGGGACAGGACTAAGAGGTTTCGTTTTTGCCACAGAGAGCAGGAGAAACAATTGTGTACTTGGATTTTCAGAAAATTTTCACTGATATCCCTGCAACACTGAAGGTTTCCTTTGAGGCCAGGCACGCCACCTTCCGCGCCAGGTTAATCCTTCGTACTGAAGGCCAACGTTCCCAAGGTGGAGAACTGACTACAGATTTGCTGCTTGGCTCCAGCACTAGAAAGATTCATTCTCATTTAGTGTAATCTCCCACTATATATGACATGACTGCAATTTTCACCACGCACAACTGGGGCAGATTTTCTTGCTTTGTTTTTCTAAAAACAGTTTGGCTCCAACTTCAAAAATAGAATGAGCTGCTAAGTTTTTAAAAAGATCTTCACCCAAACGTCCAAGAATCTTCTAAATCAGATACTCTGAAATTCTCAGCACCTGATGTATGGAAAATTGGGAAAAAAAAGGTACTGAGAACGCAGTGAGAATTGCATTGCTTTGAAACTCTGGTCCCAAATACTAGAGATGACCACATAAAATGCATCTCTGCACTTCGTGAAAAAGTGAATGGGGAACAAAGCTGTGAAAAATGGACTTAAACGCAGTGGGAGGAGATGAGAATTTACCTAGCTCTTGCCTTAAAAAAGAATGCTTACAGAATGTGAAAAAAGTGGTTAAGTCACTCCAAATGGCTTCACTGACAAAATTCAAAGACTAAAACAAAAAAATTTTTTTACTTTTTGATTATTGTTTTCGTTTTCAACTTTTAGTTATGCCTTTTTTGCTAATTTTACTTTATGCGACTGCCACCTCCCCAGACTATAAACTTGGCAAACTGCAAACTCAAATCAAACTTGGTAATAGTGAGAAATCAAAGGATAGACATAACAGCAATTGACTGCAGTCTAAATGCTATCAGCGAGCTGAAACTTATGGTCACAACACAGGAGACAACTTGACTAAGAAAAGGGACAAAGTGAGAATGTTTTTCACAGAGCAGATTACTGATGTTTGCCAGTTCAGTCTTTGTAGTCTTAAACATTTACACGCTCAAAGATTTTTCAAGCAAAACTGTATTACGAAAGATGGACATAGTTTCTATCGCCCCTGGAAAGACCTCAACCAACCTACTCCACATCCTCCTTCCTTCTCTACAAACATTCAACTCAGGGAAATGACTGTTTCTGTTGCAAACCACAGCCCTAAAATCAAAATGATTCATGGTACGGGCTAAGAGATACCAATCTGAGAACTCTGAATCTAAAGACAGGACTGCGGATACTATGCTCCGGAAGTATTTTACACCACCTTTATATATATATACACACACCAGTCATTTCACATGTCTATTGAACACTGCGTGCTTTTAACAAACTTGGGAAGGAAGGAGCCAGTCATGCTGTTTACAGATTTGAACAAAACCTTTGCTTAGAGTCTACAGTTGCATCTCCAAAGCTATCTCTGTCTCTTGTCTACCTTCACTGCCCTGCAGACTAAGCAACTAACAGTATTCAATTCCTGTTTTACTTTAAAAATGGCTTAGCAAAAAATAATCTAGTTTACAGACACTTGCACCTAAATCAAAATGCTAAGAACCGGTAATTACAGGTTCATTCCTGAAAAAAACTTACAGGAAATCACTCATGTATGTACTGTTAAGCACATGAGCAAGGGTTCCCAGGGATAAAGTTTGTAATTTTAAGAGGCTGAGGTCTCTATGACACTCCTAACAACTGTAACTTCTACACAACGCTACCTGCCAGCACCGAATATTTTTTGAAAAAGTATTAAATGAGGAAGAACTATTTGATTATCCTGAAATTATATCAAAAATTCTAAGAAGATGCGAGAATCTCAGAGAAGTTTCTCTTGATGTGTGACCCAACAAAAGGATGCTGTCAGGCTCATTTACACCCTTAGTTTGGGATTACTGAAAGAATCTTCTGAGCTTAATACCAACTGAAATATTTCCATTGACTTTTTAAATAATGTAAACATTCCTGTCCTGCAGCGCATGAAACATTACATACTGCAGTGTTACGTCAGGCTATAACACCAGACCATGCAACGAATTTGAAACAAATCAAATTAACAAATTCTTACTGCCTTAACCAAATTTTACCTTATTCAGTTGCAATCTTTTACAGTACTGTTAATAACAGACTGAATTTAAACCTGACAACATCCTTTTAAGCAAGTCAGACTCACACGTGCAAAAGCCTAAGCCCTGCATTGTAAGAATGTGTGTGAACGTGTGAAAGATATAATTAGGTGTGTGCGAGCCTTTTCTACGAGTGACTAGAAGCCCCAGCAGCAGTGATACTCACGTTGGCATTGCCCCCAAGATAAACGGGCCCAGCCCCAGCAACAGTCGATTCTACCTCCAAACCGACAGAGTCCTGTGGAGGACGCTATTTGTCTGGGCCACCTGAACGAGACAATTCAACAAAAGTCTGGTGAAACATTTTGAAAGTAGCTAAAATTATTCTACCATAAGAAAAAACAATGACAAAAAACAGCAAAAAAATTCACTAGCACAGAGACATATACCCTTTTATGGGTAAAAAAAAAAATAGCTACTATAAGCTGCATCTATAATAGTCCTGTAATTAATACAGTGTTTAGCTCAGAAAATGTAAAAGACTACGGGGAAGAGGGGAAAAGATTATTGGAATGACTTTTTAAAGCCTAAAATAACTGATATACTTTGCAATGTGCTCACTACCGCCACTCCCAGGTTAGCATTGGCTGATTTCAGAGGTCTGAAACAGAATTTATAACGTGCAATAAGCCACTGTCATAAAGTTTCAGCACTCATGTATTTCACGATATATGGCCGAATTTTCTCACTGAAACATTAAAGGAAGAAAATCAGAACAAAAATTTCCTATCCTATTAGACAGGATATCAATACAAAAGGAGAACTGTATTCTTCCCTTGTCCCAAAGGAAACAGATATTGCAGTCTTAAACAATTACAACGCATTGCCACAAAATTGTTAATGCTTTTTAACAACAAGATAAAATAAGCACCCTATGCGAACAAATTCTAAAAAGAAATTTCTGGAGAAGGGATTATTTACACACACGCTGAACCGTTTCATCTGGAAGTCCGCTCCTTCTCTTACAGTATACGCGAAGGATTCTCCAGCTCGCACTGCAGCAGCTCACTACACCTGACACAGCTCAGCATTACTCATTAGGTACACGCTCTCCAAGCGTTCATTTTCGTCTTGTTTCATGTTAAAACTTGAGTTGCAATTTTCATCGTATTTTGTTTCAAGTGCCTCGGGGCATCAATAAACTAATTTTATTTTTATAACTCACGAAGCGCTCCATTTTTAATTTCTATGGAACCCAACCCTGCCACAGCACATAAACTTTTTATACACAATAACATGTTTACATTACTGAGCAATACAAACACAAGCACAACCTGCAAACGGCGGCACTTACTCTGCAGAAGCAAAGGGCGCCGAGGGTAAAAGACCGCACGAGTTAGTTCGTACGGCCAAAGGCGAGACCCGCGCCGGGTCCTGCCGCCCGTGACCGACCCCACGGGGGTCCGTCCGTCCGTCGCCAACGCCGCCAGGGGCACCAAGGGAGCCGGCGCCCCCGCCGATGCCCACAGGCACCTTTTCTGGCGGGGGAGGGGGGGAGCGGGGGGCAGCGCGGGGCCCCGCCCGCACTCCCCCGGCGGCCGTTAACGGCCCCCAACGGCCGCGCGGCGGTTGGGAGCCCGGCAGCCGCGAAGCGCCCGGCAAAAACCTCCGCTTCCCGCCGCCGGTGGCGGGGGGAGCCGGCCCTTACCTTCTGTCAAACTCGGCGGCCGCCCCCAGGCAGAGGCAGGAGGCCAGCAGCAGCCGCAGGCAGAGCTCCATGGCGGCGGCGGCGGCGGCTGAGAGGCGCCCGGCGGAGGCGCCGCCCGCCGCCAAGCCCGAGAGCCCGGCGAGAGGAGAAGCGCCGCGACGGCGGCGGCGAGCCCCTCCGCCCGCCCGCCCTCCTTGCCTGCGCTGCGCGCCGCGCCGCGCCGGGCGGAGGAGGCGCCGCCGGGGAGGCGCGGCGCCGCCCGCAGCCGGCAGGGGCGCCCGAGGGCGGCCCGCGCCTCCTGGGGCACCTGGCGCCCGCCGCCGCCGCGGTGTCCGGGGGCGCTGACGAGGACGAGCTTCGCGGCCAGTAAACTTTTCTAGCTCTGCTGCGCGAAGCGTTACGGCCACCCACCCCGCTCCAGGAACCAAGTCCGCAGCTAAAGCCAGCGGCGTCTAGATGTGGCCTTCTTTCCCCAGCCAAAACCCTCTCTCCCTGAATAATGCTTTTCGAAAGAAGGACAAGGTGTGCGTGGTTTTTTTCTGGCTCAAATGCTCCTATTAATAGCTCGCAGATGTTGGCATGTGTGACGTAAGGCGTCCTAGACCTTGACCAGAAGAAAAAAAGTGACAAGTTTAAACATTTACCTGTACAACATGTAACAATATCCCAGTGCCGCTCACCAACAGCGATTACTACAGCTGCATCCTACATGAACAGGCTAAAAGGAGGCAATTATTTTTATGAACTCCATCTTTTGGCACTTACTGAAGGGACACTGTTTTAATAACAGCCTGCCACCAGTTCAGCGTCAAAGCTGCTCTGGGATCCCTACAGTTACAGACAAATGGGCCAACAACTTGGATTAGGTTACAGCACTACTTTTGATTTGAGCCTAAATCAAGGCTAAATCTCATCTGCTTTTCTTACAAAAGTCTGGCTATAGCTTAGAACCAGAAAACAAATATCTCCTGGTTTGGGCTACAGTACAAAGCCAGCATTTGAGCGCCAGCTTCCTGAAATTTGACTCCAGGCTTTAATTTTGAGCTGGTGGTTTTGCTCAGAGCATTTTGCACCTTCAAAACACTCTACAAATATTTAAGCAAAGGCAATTCCTTTTGCACAAGGTATCAAGCGGTACCAGTAAGCTCTATAAAATTACACCACTACCAGAGTGGTTTTAGGATTTTTGCACGACTCTACTACAGAAAGCCCCCTCCCAAGGCTGCTTCCCTTCCTTTTGCCATCTTCTCAGGACTACGCTTTCTTTCCATGTGCTAAGCTTTCAGTCCGTTAGTCAGACACAGAGGAAAAAATTCTAAAACCTACAAGGCTGTGATTCTGCAAGGTGCTTGTTACCTATGCTCAGGTAACAAACAAGCTCAGTCCCTCAGAGGACTGAGGCAGAAAAATTGCACCAAGGAGCTGGTTCCCTTCATTTGCATCAGGACAAGCTGATGACCAACACTGAAGACGATTGTCATAGTGGCATTTGGGGAAGATAGGAGAGCATCTGGCTCAGATTAGATCGTTGTTGAAATACAGAGCAATTTCCAGCTCTTGAATAACTGCAACATTATTTTCACTCAGATATGCGCCCTTACATAATGGAGTCATTGTCAAGGTGCTACGGCCAAAGGGGGAGATATCCCATTGTGATAGCTACAGGGGTTTCTCCCTGGGAACAGCATCTGTGGCTGCATCCCTACAACTTGTAAATAGGCAAGGTCCACATATTACACTGCAGGATGGGTGCCAGCCAAATTCCCATTGTGAATAAAAGTCCAGGGCAACCTGACTCTTTCCCTTTGATGTCCAAAAGGACATGTCATAAGGTCAATCCCAATTCATGCTATCGTGTTACTTAGATACACAGTCACTTTAAAGCATGTCTCTCTTAAAGCATGCATATTCCTAAATGAAAGTAAAATTGCTTAATCTCTCCAGACTGCACTCAGAATTCAAGACTTTCTTAGCATACTGTTGGGCACACTTGTATGTTACATACAGAACAACACGTAACACATACTAGCGTGCTGAGCAGACCTGGTATCTAATTAAGACCGCCAGCGCTTGTTTAACTTCTGCTGCCTTTGTAATTTGTTTTGGAATATCCATCTGAAAAAAACAGTTAATCAGTCACTAAAAGATCATATATTGGACCTCCATACCCATCAACGGGACTGAATATCCAATCACTTATAGAACTCATTTATTTTGGAAATGCTCTATCAATGTCAGTGGACTTTTTTAAAGGAGGTAGTTTCTCATACCCAGGACACTAAAGGATAACTGAGTAAGCAAGCACAAATGATCTCTAACAAATGAAAGATGTATAAAGCTGTCTTCCCTACCCCACTGCTATGTGGATGTGCACCACAGAAGATGGAGAGGAGATGGAAAAGTTGTTGGAGATGTATTACTAGAAGTGCTTTGGTATCTTACATTTAGCGAAGCAGTATGAAAGCCTGGCAAATATCCAAGCCATACAGTGGACTGACCTGACACTCATCAAGATATTAGTAATAAAAGCCCAGCAGCAGTCCATCGAGCACTCAAATGGATGACTAGCATATACCCAACTACCACGGAGATGATGAAGGGGAGCATGGACAAAAGAGCTATTGTCCACAAAGCTCTTTCTAAGATGCTAAAGAGACCACTGGTTGAATGCAACTTGATAGTCAGGTTTTTAGCTGCAAATTGGCAAGAGTGAAGCAGAAACATGGAGGAAGATATAGGGTATTTAGAACAGTAATGCTGTACCCTTGTGTATGAAAAGCTTAAAATATGAAGTATGCAGCAACAGCAAATGAGAAGGTAAATTTGCCATAAATGCTGTTTATTTTGCACAAGCATGGTGAACCATCTTCATTCTGCCATGCTTCTTTTGCTTTTCTCCATTCCCCCATAAAGATCCTGTGATCTCAAACCACAAGCGACTCGTGTTCCCTGTGCCCAAGAAGCCAAGCTGTCAGTCAAGATCCTTATGTCAGATTTTCAGTCTCATGGAAAACCTGACCTCAAGTTCAGATCCTTCCACAAAAACCAAGACCCTAAACTTATTAAGATAGTCTATGTTGAGAGCAGAGAAAGACTTTGATATACTTTTAGTAGCTTGTGCAACCAGGAAACCTGTTAAGTTCTGAATTTGCTAGAATTTCCCAGGGAATAAAGCCCTGGGCATGCGTTATATTGCTGCATTCTAGACTGTGAGTGACAAAGACACACACGACTACACATAAACCTGAATTTTGGTGATGAGAAAGCAGAGAGTGGAGAAATGCTCTAAAGAGTGGGGCTTGCTGTTCCTGCTGCTGAGGAGAAAGCAGGGAGGGTAAGGACGGTGATGACAACTGCTGCTTCTGGGATGGTTAGTATGACAATGTGTGGCATTTGGCACAGTATAGTTATATAAAGCATCATGCAGGAATGTGTTCAATATACCGCTCAGTATAGTAGCTGGCATTTTTACGAAAGCGTTGCAGCACAGTCTTAAACTCTGTTAAATAATCAATGTTGAGAGCAATATACGTAGCTGTTATTCTGTGTAACATCGATTAAGAAAGCATATAAACAAGTTCTAATTAAATAATGCTTACTTAGAGTTCTCTGGTGATATGCAGACGTTACTTACATGTTTGGGACCCTGCTCTTCTTGAACAGCAATACTTACTTTTACTTCAGCTGGGGGAGTAGGACTGCATCCAAGCTGGCTGTCTCAGTACTATCAACATGGGTGCAGTGAAACACTTCAACTACAGACCTAAATACGGGTCTCTAAGACATTCTTAGACCATTCCTAAAAAGAAGCAAAACCAAATCAAAAACAGTTTCTGAAATACTCTCTGGCATTGACTGGACAGGCAGTACTAAGAAAAAGAGAGCTGAAAAGATGCAAGTGGTAGATACACATAAAATCACAAGAGAACCCACCTTATTTTCATTGCTGCAGGATGGCTGCAAATTGGACATAATCACATCAGTAACAGCTATTGCCTTGAGGCAATCTACTGCCAGGTTAACTTTTCTTTGAGGAAAGTATTAAATCTCCCTTTTTTTGTATTAATTTCCTCCTTGTTTTCTTAAAGCATATTACGAATATTAAATAATTAAGCCTTCTATCCAGCTGAACCAGGCAATACTTACTGTGACTCCTCACTTTATAAAAGCAGAAATTAAGGAAAGAAAGTGATTTTTGCCACGAATCAAATAAATCTGTCATCAAACTGGAAAGAGATCTCGTTTTCCAATTTAATACTTAACCACAAATCCATCCTTCTTTTTGACTACGCATTTCACCCCCATCAAGACTAAGCAACTTAACCACAAATACATTACCCCAAGTCACTAAGTCACACTATGACATATGTGTAAAATACATTTCACTTACTTGTAGTTAATGGTGTGCATGATCATATTCTGTACTTGTAGCGCTAATATAACATGAATACTTCTTGCAAAATGGAGCAGAGGAAAAGAATCCAAGTCTGTCTCATCTATGAAACTTTCAATGTCATTTCACTTCAGCTGGGGCTATGCAATTCTGATGTTCAACCAACTTAACATATGCTATATTTAACAGCAGCACTTGTTAAATAAATATTATCTCAGCCATACACTAGGTAACAATCTCTGTCACTCCCACACTAGTAAAAAAAATCGTGAGGCATCAAGAATGTGCAGTGACTGCAACTAAATCAAACTTGGTATTTCATCTCCTTCTTAGAAAATCTTACCTGAAAGGGTAAGAAAGCCAACAAAACTATCAGACCAAATTACCTTCTGTGTACCGATAACCACTGCATTTTGGAAATACTAATTCAAAAAGCTTCCAAATGCTTTTTGTGAATCACATCTTATTCATTTGTTGCATTTGCAATAAGCTTCTTCCACATAGATTTAATCCTTCTTTAAAAACTGTGAGTGGTTTTTGTTCTGGATTTCGTTACAGTGTGAAGCATTTTTCTTTCTCCCATAGAACAGTTTTCACTTCAAAGCCTACTGAAATGGATTTTTGTTTCATTTTCATATTTCCTTTTGCATGTACTTTTTAAATAGATTTCCAACTGGCCAGGTGATCAAATTTTGCACCAAAGGTATTCTGCACAGAGGAGCAGACTGATAATCCACCAAATTTACCACATTCTTTTCATGAGGGATTTGATCTACTTGGCCTCACTTTAAACACAATCATTAGATGCAGAAAAACGTGCAACCAATGTAACAGACATCCTCAGCAGCATAGTGAAGGACAGCGCATCGAACTTTAGAAAATGGTGGTAAATTGCCTGCATTGATGTCAGCCTTGTGCGTACCGCGCTCTCAGTGATGCTAACAATGACGGTCATGCAATTGTCAGAAAACACGGCCCTGAGAAATTCTTCTGCGGTCAAGACTACAGGCTACGTTGCATTGATCCACACTTGCAGGCACAAAGGCAGAATTGGGATAACTTCTGCACCTAAGAGAAACAATTGTGATTGCCTTCCTCACAGAGCGAGTGGAAAAACATGCGTATGGCCTCTGATGCTATCTGAGAAAGAGGAGAAAGGCCTTCGTTGCAGAAGCCTGTTGCATAAAGGATTGACAAACTATTTTGTGCAGTCAGCACTGAACAGAATGCCTCCAACAATACATTGGCATCACTGGCTGTCTACTCCAGTCTGGCTTCAGCTGCTTACTTCTCATCCACCGCTCCAGCTGGGTCATCCTTTGGGAAAGCTGTTGCAACAAACCATCTTGGTTCAGTGAAACAGGTGTAGGGCTAAGTATCCTAAAGAGCCTCACTTAGTCATGCGTCTGTAGCAGGGTTTTCCACATAATTTTTGTGAGGTCCTGCTGTTCCCATAATATAACGAGTCAAACACAACTGCTATATAGCTTTACAGCATGTAAATCATACTACAGCTCTTCATGTACAGTGTTACACTGTGCAGCCAATAATTTCGTTCCTCAGGAAAATCAAACACTTACATGCAGAAACATCACACTATGCATCACTAATACATTACTCCCTAAATCATTTCATTACCACCTCCAGTGGCTTCATGCACACACATTTTCCAGTCAAAGAACTACAGCACAAGGGAGCCATTTAAGTTGACTACTGATTAACAAACAAGTATCACTTGCATAGTACGAAAATACACATATTCTGGAACACTCAGCTTCAACGCTGTACTTTTTCCTGGGTAAAAAGTGCAAAAAACCTTCTGTTCAAAAATATTAAAAGCTGATGACAGAACCTTTTAAAAAAAACAAATAAAAAATCAAAACCCCAGATTACTATCTGCAACTAAGAGAAAACATAAAGAAAACAAAACAGGAAGAGAATTGCATATGTCCTACACAGGATAACAATAAAAAAAACTGTTAAGAATCCAAAAACCATAAAGAGGTGAGTTAAAACCAAACGTAACCTCACACTTTCTGCTCTAACTTTAATAAAAGAAAAAGGCAACTAAAACGATCTTCGACATGAAGACACGTTCCTGATGACTGTCCTAATGTGAACTAATTTACAGTAAGCAGGCCAACTGTCTGCATGTTATTTGAAATAATTATGGACTTTACAAGAGTCTTCTCTTTCCACTTGACTTTCATGAGCCCACGCTGCAAGCTAAAGCTTCTTGGACTGCTGAAGAATCTTAATGTGTAAGAACAGGCATAAATCAGCCTGAAAAATTATCAGAATTATCCTTAGGACAAAGAAAGCAAATGAAGCTAGTGCAGCATGGTTACAATTGATTCTGTCCATGAAATACACTCCTTAAAGCAAGAAAGGCACTGGTAGATGCAGACCAAGGAGGAAATGATTTACGGCGGCTTAAACTATCAGCTTTGACTTCCATGCAGTTTTTGTATCTTTGTTTCTCCCCCTATATTAATACAGGTATGCCACCCACACTACCTCTATAAATTGTGATGATGCCTTTCCAGAAAGAGAGTTAATCAAGCACTACTTTAATTTGATTCTTTGGATTTTTTTTTTTTCATACTGCAACTGAATTCCCACAAAAATTCTTGCAAAGATACACTAATTTAGCTCAAAATACATAAATCACTCTGGGTCCTGATTTTCCCTCTTTCATTTGATTTCAGGCGTGGTGTTTTGACTCTGCTTGCCTCAGCTGTGTAAAGAGATGGATCCTCTGGTAATGGTTCCCTATAAATTGGTCTAGAACTACTGACACAAATGAGTTTAGATTGCTGTTCTCAAGGGAAAAAAGGCTTGTCTAATTCATTCAAATCCTTATGCAGCTTCTGTCTTGTTTTGACATACAGAAAATTCCTAGTAAATTCGGAGTTATCAAAGGTGCCTAGCAGGCAGGAAAAGCTACTACAGATGCTCAGAGGGAAAGTTTTCAGATAGTTGTGATATTGTTGACCCAGCTCCCCTGTTCAACCTGGGATAACTGCAATCACCGAAAGAACTTTCAAAAGCTAAAACACTGTGGACAGGCGATTTTTTCTATTGCTGCTTACATTACGTTGGTCTTTCAGAGAATTCATATTCAGGGCATTTTTTTAAGGTGTGTCCATGGCGTTTGATTAGCGATAGCTAAATGAAAAACGTCTAGCCCAGATCAGAACAGCCAAGATAACTAGTTCCAACATTATTTTAGCAGAGCTTTTATAATAGGCCTTAGTAACGGACTGGGACAATCCTGGGTCAGGTCCTCAGACTTTGTAAAATTAAATACCCCTATGTTCAGTGAGACTCTACCAATTTTTACCAATAAAGGTTTTATACATTTTAAGTCAAAACCAGAAAAGATTCCATGCTAGCATAGCCCAATAATTGTTATATAAAGCACCTGACTGGTATGATGGAACATAATATGCACAGCTGTTTGTGGGCCTTTTACTGTATTTCAGGATTACAGACTTTGTTTGTGGTTTTCACTAGCTAAGATTTAAGGGACTTTAAAACGTGCACGAAATTCATGTCTTTAGAATACATTAAGAAAAACAGTAGGATGGAAAAGACTTAAGATGGGCTTAAACGCTCAGTAGGAAAGGAAATGAAACATTGTCAGGGTTATCTATAGGTTTTGCTAGAAAGTTACTGATTCTTCTACATTCTTCCATATTGTGCTAAAATAATATAGTACCATTCAATTTTACTTTGAAGTGTGTTTTACTTTGAAGTGTGAGGAAAAACTTCTTCACTGTGAGGGTGACAGAGCACTGGAACAGGTTGCCCAGAGAGGTAGTGGAGTCTCCTTCGCTGGAGAGATTCAAAATCCACCTGGACACAATCCTGGGCAATATGCTCTAGAGGACCCTGCTTGAGCAGGGAGGTTGGACTAGATGATCTCCAGAGGTCCCTTCCAACCTCAGCCATTCTGTGATTCTGTGATTCTGAGGCTGTATGTTCAAAAACAGTAAGCAACACATCCAAAACAGTAACACATCCAAAACTAGAACAAAAGGCAGCAATAAAAATCATAGGCATGGACTTTTATGGATATCATTTGAGAGGAGACAAAAAATTGGGGGTTCAGTATTACAATGGACTGGGACATGTGCCTGAACTGTCTAAATAGGCATAGAATTGTCCTAAACTGAGAATTTGATAAGGTAGAGAATACAGTAGCTCTGGTTGAGATGGATGGGAGCTCTAGACAAGAAGCTTTTTCCTCTCAGTAATGAAGATATTCAGCAGAAGGAAAAAATGAGAGCAATTCAGAAATAGAAAACAAACTCTTACTGGTGGGGTAAAAGGAGATGGAAAACCTAAGAAGGAGACTGGGGCAAATCTGCCAACAGTTTTAAAAACTGGTTAGCAAACCATGACAAAATGAGACCATGAGGACAAATGAGAAAAAGTCCAAAAAGGGACCAGTACCGCTTTGAATAGTGGGATCCACAAGTAACAGAATTAATGAAGAGGTCTATGCCTAAAGAGAGAAGATGGAACCGGTACAAATGGATTAAAGTTGTTTCCTGTCACAACTAAGAAAGTAGATTTTATCCTTGTCTCTTTAGTTCTAATATACGAATAACCATGACTGATAACTGTACCTGGTCCAGCAGGGGAAGTATTAGAGTTGAAAAGATGGGAATGTTTATAAAAAGCTCTATCTTTTTCCAAGAACTATTGCCTAGATTACTCTTTAAATTATTTTGCAATAATCTGAGCAGTATAAAAGCCGCACCTTTAAACTGACAAACTGTCAGCTCTTGAAGGCAGAGGGAAACTATCCAGATATGTGAGATGTCATTTTTCCTTTGAGTGAAGTTAAAGAATGTCAGCTGCCCAGCAGAAGATTAGACTTGCAAGCTTGCATAAGTCTCAGTTTCTACTTCTAATGAAACTAAAGGCAGTAATCATATAAAGAAAAAAAAATACATTTTCAGTACGGAAAAATTAGGAAGCACTCAAATGAAATCCACTTAGAGCATCAGATTTCTGTTTGTACTGCAAATGACATAAAGGATGCTAATCTTTGGTTCCCGGCTCCCAGTAGCTTTTGATTTGGGGATCCAACCCAACACACATTTGGATCCAAACCTAGTTTTATTCACATGAATCATTTCCCCAACATCAACAGCATTACTGACACATATAAGAAGCTAGGTGTGTGCACGCTTGTAGAACAATACTGTATTATATACAACTCCTAAAATGACTGCCTTGGTGGGCACTACAGACATTTCAATAAGCAGATAGGTTGTAGGAGTTATTCCATAGAGTCCTTCTGTATGTAGAAGCCTGACTGCTTTTCTCACCCGTCACACAGTGGCAACACAACCAAGGGTATGGAGTATAGCTTAGAATTAAACCAGCACCTCACTGCATTTACCCCTTTTAGTTGTTTCTTCCTATTCAGCTTCATGAGTGTCAACTTCAGCTTCGATTGTCTTGGTTAAAGCTAAAAAATTATTGAATAGAGAAGCGCATTTTATACCCCTCCCCTACATGTGGAAGATGCATACACTTAAACAGATAGAACTTACAGAAAACTTACTCTGCTTCATGGAAGGTACAAGTATGCTTGATTTGATTGCCCAGTCACAAAGTATTACTGTCCTAAAATAGCTTGAGAGCAACAGTTACAGGTTTGGTCCTACTGCTTTTTGCACTGTGTTGGCTCTTTCCTGTAGATGGAGGTAGGTATTAAGTCATAACAGTTTTGTGCATGTGGACACTTACATTCTCATGGTCAACAAACAACCTTCAAAAAGAAGGTAGCATTCTTCAAGCTCAGATGTGCAGGAATGACTGTCCTGAAAGATTTTAACAATTCTGATAAAATAAGCATGGTAGGTGCATACATCTCAGAATGATGCTGTGCTGTTCTCAGAACTTGAGGATAACTTGAGACTCCTGTTGCTTCCAAGCAAGGTAAGTGCTAACATCAAATGAATTAGATTTGTAAATGTCCTCCAGATTGAGAGTATACATGTCAATAGCATTTATTTATTCTTGTAACAGTAGCTATTGTGTGTACTAATTGTATCCAGATATCTTGCTAATGTAAAATTGTCAAATGCTAAAAATAGCTGCAATTGCAAATTCTCTCAGTAAGGATTCTTCAGCTGGAACATGTTTTACTTTACATGGCTTTCTGGTATTTATTAGAGAGCATATAAAAGTAATCCAATTGTAATAAAGATCCATAAACTAACTGAAAGTTTCAATTGCATAATTGCTTTAAATCACTTAAAATAAGATTTTCTTTTCCAGATTCCTACTTTGAACATGAAATGTTATTCCAAAGTGGATGAGGTACCTATTTATAACCAAATGTTTGCGTGTCATGGTCAAATGCAAAAAAGAGGAATTAAATGTTTATTTTAGTCTTGATTTTCATCCAGTACCTCGGGTAATTTATCCGGAAACCCTAATTATATCCCCCTCTATAAGCACTGCAAACATGAAAACTAAGAGAAAAATTTATTTGCTAGGGCTTTTTTTTCCCTCTTCTTTTTCCAAAGTAAAGAGATGCTTGCGGTCAAATTACTTAATGAAAAGAATTCAGTGTTTCAGCAATCATCCCAACAAAGAAAACATGTCCATTTACAGTACTGTTTAACTATTTCTATAGTTGGTGACCGCATTAAAAGGGTATTTGAATGAGAACAGGCCAGATGAACACAAAGAACCTTCATCAGTGCCAAACATTAGCTATTTCTACAAAATTAGCTAAAAGCATGTAAAAGCAATGTGCAAAACTACACATACCTACTACAACTACTGGTCTGTCAGGCAGCCTGAGTGGTTTGTAGTTTATTCTAAGTGATTTTGTTTAAGCAAGAAATGTCAATAAAATACACCAGGAGTTGTTACCAGTCTCTTATGCAATCCAAGCTTATACCAAACCACAGTAATATATGTACCATAGCTGAGGGACTGTCACACAGCAGGCATATGAAAACTGGTATCTATTCATGAATGAAATCTACAATTTATACTGAGGTACATGAAAAATAATGTTACCTGTTAAAAATTTGTAATAACCAGAAGCTGTGCAGTTCAATAACCCTGTAGTAATTTAAGAATAAACTGAATAAAAGTTAATTTTAAGAAGTCAGTCACTGCTGACTTCAATTAAAAGAGCCTTGGCAAATAAAGACACCTGAGATTTGCAAGAGTGAATCAGAACTTCGATTTTTCTGGTTTCCAACAGCGGTCCCAATTGGAGGCCTCAGAGAAAGGAGCTAGGATCTTTTCAGTGAACAGCAGCTGGCTCAAAGGTGTTGTCCTAAGTTCTAAAACATGAAGCTTCCATTCCCTACAACTCTTTCCTACTGTCTACTGTAATCGCAGATAACTTCATTAATCCTTGTTTAAAAAAAAAAAAAATCTTTATTTAAAATCCTGTTTTAAATGTTGTCTCAGTGATAGTTTGCCCCAAGGAATTCCACTGGCTAAATGTAGATGGCACAAAGAAACGTGCACATTAAAAATACAATCACTTACTTAAGTTTGCAAACTTCCTGGTACACCAAAGTTCTATATTAAGTACTAAACTGGTTATGTTACCCCAGGCCACCATGTTTGTATTTTCTTTCCAAAATAACAGGTTTCTTTGTATATAAGCTGTTAAAATTGCTTATATGATTTTATTGACTTCTGTACGTTTTTAGTATGTGTTTTTATGTAGACTGAATGCAATCAAATAGTAGGTCAGCTTGTCACAAAAACCACATAAGCAACCCTTTCATCTGTCAATTTAAACAGCCATAAATAACCCAGAAACGATCCACAGTCCAGGAAATGCCAGATGAAAAACCTCTCTCCAAATATGTTCTGTGGGTAGCGGGAAAGGGAGACAGCAAATTGCTAGAGGGAGTGAGTTCCACAGCTGAAGCATCTCAGATAACCATCCTCCATTCAATTCACTCTTCCCTCTTCCATATTTACACCCTGCTGCTCCACTCCACATGCCTGCACCAAAAGTACCCCAGCTGTCTTGAAAACATTAAACTAGTCTGTATTATAAAAATCAGTTCTTTAGTAACGTAGGTACTCCATGACCTTTCTTTTTTCTTTCAAACAGTAAATTAAAACAGAATTCTAGACTTCATGTTCATTTCATAGGCAAGAAAACAAACTCATTTCCTTCATGTTTAACATTTTCCATCATATCACAGCCACAGCCTGTTTCCTCCACTTTGAGACTGTTCTCTAACCCATACAAGTCCATAGGACCAGATGGGATGTATCTGAGGGTACAGAGAGCTAGCTGACATGCTCTTTATTGTCTTTGAAAGGTCATAAAGATTGGGGAGGTTCCCCAGTGACTTCAGAAAGGCAAACCTCGCAGCAAGAAGGACAACGCAGGGAACTGAAGGCAGGTTGCCCTCGCTTCTGTCCTTGGCAAAAGCATGGAGCAAGTCCTCTTGGAAGCTTTCCAACTTGATGATTCCCTGTAACTGTGTAGCCTCCTTAAGAATCAGATCTCAGCTCCCAATTCAAGCTCTAAAACTGCAAAAATTCTCTCACCTTTTCCATACCTGCAACATCTTTTTGTCAACTTTTATTCTGGAGTATCAGTCCCTAATCCTTCCAAGGATGACTTATTGAGTCCCCTGCAAGCTGGGGATTCCCCTGTAACTGTAATTGTAATCATGCTAAGGTCTTTGATCTGCTACTGTTATAGGATGAACAACAAAATTACAGCAAGCCTAAGGAAAAACCACTGAAACTGGGAAACATATCAAGTGGACATCAAGACAATGCACAAGATAAAGGAAAGCTAACTGTGAGCTTTCTGTCCCATGGCACAAGATTAATTTACTTTCATATTTCTGCCTAGATATACCTTTTACTCTTTATTTCTTTCCTATCCTGGCATTGATGTCCCTTTGGTTCTTGTGTCCATTATTGGATGACTGCATTTCTCTTGTATTAAACTCAGAATTATATTGCTGTAACTGAAGGCATTTTAGCTCCAACAGAGGGTGATGCTGGTAACAGTTTAGAGCAGAGTAACTTACTCTGTCTTAATAAATTCCTTCTAAAACCTCCAAATTTGAATTATAATGATAAATCAAACGTTAGAACATTAAATGCAGCAAAAGCAACTAAAACAACCAAACTCTTAAAAATGTTAGAAATGACAAAAATGACATACTAGAATAAGGGGCATTGAAGTACACTAGCATGTCATTTTAAATTGACACTTTACGCTCAGAAAAGCTGTTCACAATTAAAAATATGCATGGAATGCTATTCCAACACACCTAACGTAATAATCTGGGCTGGAAAGTTAGCACTGAGTGAGCAGAGAAGAAGAAAAATGAGCGCTATCATAGCACATTATTAGAAGGATAAAATAACAATTACTTAGGACTGACGAAAGTATAAGAATTCTAAGATGAACCAACATTTTTGATGGATTAAAGTGCACAAAAATACTAAGGACAGTTTCTAAAATTAGACCTTGGCTATGGCACAGGAAATAAACATAACTAAGAAGCAGAAATGCCTTTTCTTCTTCTGGATGCTGCATCTATTTCTAATGCTTTTGCAATTAGCATACTGTAGTTTTTCCAGATTTCATGGCCACATATATCATAACATGTTTATTAAAACTATTTTAGTTCTCACATATATATAATTATCCTGTCTGGCTTCACTATTCATTTATTAAAATTATTTTAGTTTTCACATAAATAAGAGTCTCCTGTTTGGCTTCACTATTCATCTAATTGCACTCTGATTCTGAAAGCAGACAAAATGTATATTTTTTAAGCTTTAAAAAAATTTTTTTAAGCTTTAAAAAAAAGTAACTCAATCCTCATCAATTTGCAAAAACCACATAGGGCACTGGTCTTGATGAATGGATACCGAACTCAAGACGACACATATTGAAAAGAAGGGATGAGAAGAAAAAAAGAGAAAGGCAAGATCAGGAGTAACGTGACTGGTAATAAATTATTTCTACACTCCAATGTACCTGCTGCCAACTAAACATAAACCACAGCTGGCAGAGGAAGTACACAGCAGTTTAAAAGGCAAACAAATGATAATACATCAGCATGATGCCATCACATCAGTAGCATTTTCCAGCTTCAGATTTTTTAACCGAGAACCAGTTATGCTTGTTCTCTGTAAGTGTGCATCTCGATCAGCGGGTAGTGTGCACTTTTTTCAAGATTCTCATGTTAAGTCCAATAAAACTGAGTTGCAACACATCTTACTTCTCCTTGTCCCATATATAGGTGCAGTATCTTATGACCTGCTAATGAAATGCTTCCTTAGCGCTAAAAGGATGAAATCTGCCTTGCGAGCATCTGTCCTATTTGATTTGGGCACACTTGGTACATCTCTCCAGGCTATCACTGTATTATTATGCTTTGGTGCTTACATAAGCCATGACCCATCTCACTTGCACATCTGTGAAAGCACAAAGAGCTCATTTCGGGTTAGTATTTTTTGTTCTAGTTCTGCACTCCTTGACCATTTTCTTTTCTGCTGTGTGCATGTCTACTTTAGCAACTTCTAGAATGCATAGGATTTCTACCACTGCTCAAGTTCAAAATATATTAAACAGTTCAAGAGCTTTTCGTCCCTTTTGATCTGGAGGTCATGACTGAAATATTGCATAAGGATTCTACTAGCTACAACCTCTCAGAAGATCAATTTAACCCAAACAAATATTAGTATTCACATTGGACGCTAACTCAGGTGTTTTTAAAACAGAAGCTCCTTAAAACAGATCTTAAAATTCTTCAAATACCCACAGCAACAGAGTCCAAACATAGAAGAGGCTTCTTCAACACCATTGAGAGGTTGCCATTATAGATTTCAACCTTTGTATATCCTGAGTAAGTGCCATTCTAACTCTTTAAGCTCAGGGGAAAGAATACATTCAAGGAAGAATGACAAATTTATCGCAATGCATATGATAATAAAACTGCTACAGCAATACAGGCAAGCTACTAGGCAAAGACAAGGGCAGTGCCATGTACTGAAAATAAGAGCTAACGTAGGTACAGTGGAGATCAGTTACTCACAGACTGTGATCAATAAACAAGGCTAATTTAAGGTACATTTCAACTCATGTAAGTGATTCATATTTCTGAATTATACTGAAAAACTAGATTAGCAATACAATTAGTAGTACTATTCATTATAAGTATCACAATGTCATTTAGCAAACCTGTTTCAAGGTCTCCATCACAACTGGTGCCATACAAACCTACAAAAGACCTGCAACAATCAGGTCTAAATAGTCTAAAAGGGAAAGAGCATAGCATTAGTCAATAATTTCATCTCTAGAATCACTGATTATTTAATCAGTTTATTTAACTTACTAATCAGTTAACAAGAAAACCTCAAACAGTATCACTCACTCTGCATAAAATGAGCATCTCCACTAGCATCCCTGAAAAAAGAATGTGAGAAATTTAAACACATAAGTCTAAAATAATTTTGAGTTAAAAGGTAAGATGTATACCACTTGACACATACAAAGTTAAAACCCCATTCTACTTTCACTCAAAAATGAACCGAGTGAAAGCTTTATTAGTTTATTAATAAAGACTTATTAAGGTTTATTTATTATTACCTTGTTTATAAAAATTTATTTATGAGTTTATTATAAACTTATCCTAAATACTTTTCCTTACACGAGGCTGATCATCAGAATTTTCAAAATACAGATATTCTCATTAAACAAATTCATTTTGAGGACAGCAGTACAGAATGGGACACTTATTTAATTAAATTTCTGGGTAAATAAAAGCTAAAATCAAAGAGAAAATGAACCTAGTTTCAGCTTTACCACTTGCATACAGCTTTAATCTACTATTCATTTAGAAAATCTAGTGCCTTTTAATGACAGTTGCAATAAGCTGAAACTTGCTAAGGGCTAGCTACTGAACCGAAACCATGAAAGCCAGATAGCTTAAGTGGAAGTCTGAGCATGGAAAGTTCTGAGGTGTGCTTCCTTTTAGTCAAGATGCAAGGAAGTAACTCTTTTCAAACTAGATATTTAGAAAGGTCCACATACAGTATCTAGTTTTTCCCTTTTTAAAAAAGTAGAAGAAGTAATAAAATGGAACTGCAGGAACTTAGACCAAGACTGTACATCAGGAGTCTGAGGGTATATAGACAAAAACAAAAGCAGTGCTTTGATATGTTTAAAGGAAATTTTGAACTCTGCTCTTCTTTCTGCTGACGACTAAGCAACTAAGCACTAGGATAATTCTGAAATCATCACTTCAGCTGTTCAGTTACATTTTGTTAAGCAAAGATCTTCTAGCTTAACAATCTTTTTTTAAAAAAAAGTTAAGAATGATAATCAGGGGTGGGGTAAATTACTAATTGTAAAGCAAAATCTTGACTGAAAATAGCTGACACTGATAGCGCCTAGCCAAGTTAATACCCATATAAACCCATTATAAAATCAGCTGTCAGCCATTTCAACGCAGACCACTTAAAGCCCATAAATTTACTTATGTACACACTTGACACCCTAGACAATACCTACTTCTTTTTACAAGACACAGCACTGCATTATAATGGCATGTCACCTAGGAAGGTAGCAAATAAAAAGACATTTCTGCTTATTAAAATTGCCTTTAGAAATGAGAGATCTACCAGTTAACTAAAAAGTCGAGCACTAATTAGCAACGGAAAGCACCATTTATAATTTACTGCAGCCCTTCAAATGAATCATTTTACATATGACTTTCTATGAACAATCAATGGAGGATTTTGACAACATGTATAACTTTCATAACTAGATTCACTGGTTTAACAGAATAATATTTACACTGCCTCCAGGTTTTTGTTAAGATTAAGCCACAAAGAAAACGTAGGGGGCACAACGTTCACGCTCAGGAACACCCTTTGTTTATTACTGGCTATGCCTAAATATGGCACTACTAACAGCTCTTGAAAGAGGACTGAAGAAACAGATAATTAACGTGATAAAGATAAAAAGAAACAAGTCAGAATAGAGATACACGTACCCACAGATGACTATCTTTAACATACGGAGGAACTCAGTTCAGTTTGGTCATCTGTTCCTTGTTAAGAATTTTTTTTTCCAGCTTTACTGGCTACAAGGGTAATATTTAGTCACACTGGCAGGATAGTGGAAAAATATGATTATGTTAGGACAATGTTTTGTTTGCCCTACTCACCCAGATAGTCCCAGTGGGATCAGACACTTGAGAAACATCAATAGCATTTAGGCCTGCCTCTTGTACATCAAGCCAATTCCTTGCATAACAAGCTGCTGGAAGCAAAACTACTGTTGCTCACTTTTCAGGATCACGATGTCCAGTCACCTTGTTTACAAAATTCTCAGCCCTATTCATTCCGTACCATTTATGCATTAACAAAATAACATACCTAAACATTAATATAATTACACTCACAGTTCTAGAGCAAAGTACATGGCATAGAATGGCAATTTCATCTGCAACATATCAACCATGGTTAGCTGATTAAAAATATGCTGCTTATGCTTTTTTCATGTTTCTCTTCAGTTTTCAATAAAGAAAACAACAGTTCACCTCCAAGCATAGGTCAGATTTTACTATTCATAGTAAGGTAACTCCACCCATAGCCATGAGAAAGGCTCTATTGTCCCGAGAGGAAAAGAAACAAGAGCCCACTGAAACAAGTAGTACCCAAGTCAAAAAATAGCGTTACAAATGGGATGCAGTCTCACTAGCCTGGGTTTCAGGGTGATGGGTACAACAACGTCATCAGACATGAACCACGACCTCTGAAGTAACCTGTCACAAAACTTACGTCCATAGCTTGAAGCATCCAAGAAAACTGAATGCCACGATGCATATAAACACTGCACTACACTTGCTCTTTCTCTCCACTGCTTCTTTAAATCTTTTTCTTCCTGTGAAGCCTAGTGCTACGCTGGACAGCAGATTTTTGCTGCATCTGTGGGATGTTTCCTGTCTGCATTTAGAAAATAAAATAATTTAAGTCACGAATAGGCACACCTATGGGAAACTGTCTCATTAACATGAAAACAAGTACTTTAAAAATGACCAAAAAAACTCCCCAAACCAGAAATTGGTGTTTGGATTCTTGTAGGGTTTTAGCAATTTTTCCTGACTGTGCCAAGTATCTAATAACCTCTTGGACACCTGTCCAAATGAGGTTCCACCTCTGTGTCCAAGACAGACTGTTTCTTCCCGTTCAAAAACTCCAGTTTTATCTTTTATTCAGTGACACCCATGCTCCCCAGGGCACATGTCAAATGCATTTCCCTCTTCTCTGTTTTCTAGCAGATTCAAAAACTATAGGCTAGTCAGATATCGTAGAAATTTGGAAGTACCTAACAGCACAAATTTTTGGTCTACTGAAAGCTAATTATTATTGTACAGTATTATAACACGTAAAATATTTAACAGCACCATATTTAAAACCAACATGTTAGTATCTGTTGCTTGGAGCAGAGCCCTGTGAAAATCCTTACCACAAACAACAATGAAGTTTGCATCAGATACATTACCTTGATGAGTTCAGCACAATAAGGTAGTGAACAGACATTTTCTCCTCCAGATGTAGTATCTGGAGTCCTAAATAAATTAATTTAACTGGAATAATGTTCAGACCTGAGACACAGAATTAAGTTCTCTTTGAGTAAGTACTAGAGAAAAGCCTGGAAGCAATTGGTGCTGCCACATATTTTATATTCGATACACATCCTTCCAACCTCCAGCTCCTTCTGTGTTTATAAAAAGTTTCAGAAAAAGTACTACTACATTATCTACTCAAGAACGCATGCTAAAGGTCTGAAATAATACCTACTTGCAAACCTTTGTGCTTCCAAATAAAAAAGTGTGCAGCTTCCTTCAGACTTCACATAAAGAGACCCAAATATTTAGATCTTTCGGAGATATAACTTTTATAAGGAATAAAGTATTTCAGGGTCCTTTTTCTCTCCAACATGCTTTGCTGTCCTTTGTCTGTTTGCAACATTCATTGAAGATATGTTTATACTGATGAGATTCTGAATATATTTAAACTAATCCAAAGCAGAATTCATAAATGTACTGAACCCACAAACATGCAGGAAAAAAAATTCATTCTCCATTGTGATAGTGTCAACAAATGATTTGAAATTAGAGTAGAAAATTATCCTCTAATCAGAGCACAGAACATATATTTTAATTTTACAGTAACACATCGGTGGTCGATCTTTTCACTTAGTTCCGCAACTGCAAGTTTTTTCAAATTTTAAACCTAATGTGAAAATAAATGAAAATGATGTATACAGACACATGACTTGCGCTTTTGTCAGTCTCTTCAGAATGGGAAGCAGTACACTTCAACTAGCAGAGGTGGCCATGAAGTAGCAGTTCGCTGATATCATCACCATTTCCCGATGTCTGGTCAATGGCTAAATAGGTTTTTGCTTTCTTTAACTACACACACGTTCAAATGCCTGGTCAAAGAATTCCTGTGTTATATTTAAAAGTAATTAAAAGAATGTTTAAAGGACTGATAAATTAGAATACGTTCTTCTATAAGCAGAACAATGCCAGAAGTATTTCTGCAAACTTTATTAAAAACCATCTTGCTACAGTAGCATGGAATTCTTTAGCAAAGTCAAGCCACCACCTGTTGCATGGCCTGCCCTCAGTAACACTATAAATTTGATCTTTTCCGTTCCTCTATTGATCTGCATTATTGGCACATAAATCGTCTGCCTATGGGCACAAATGCTTTTTTGAACATGAATGCAATTTTGAAGCAGCCAAGACAGCTCTACTGAAAAGGAAATCGCTTTCCCTTCAATGAGACCACTTCTCTTCCAAACTTTTGCTGGTGGATATGATTCCATGGACAGGTGTCAAATCGAGAAACTTTCCAGTAAGAGAACCAAAAGCTGCTTAATGACACGTTACAAGTACGATTTGTGATGCTCTGCAGGCAGCGCACTTTCTAAGACTTTTCCTGCCGCTTCCTTTTTCCAAGCACGAGTTCAAGATGTGTGATGTCTGGCTCCCAGCCCTGCTGGTATCTGCTGGATGTCATTATGCACTGAGGATTTATGTTCAAATTAAATGCAAGTTTCACATTCTAAGTAGGGGTGCCCACAAGCATATTGTTCTTTGGAGAACAACTCTCTGGCTCCATAGATATCACTTGGACAGAGTAGTTTCGTCCTTCTGCAGCCCATGCCCGATCCAGATCCACAAGTCCCATACACTGCTTTCCTAAAACGAGAGCAAAAGGAGAGCACAGAAAGTCTAAAAACATATAAACACATATCAGAAATGTGCACTTCAATATTCAATGCCAGGAAAATATATCAGTAAGTAATATAAAAAATAACTGAAGTTCCAAATCTACTTAAAAATCTACCTTAATCTGTTCTGCTTCAAATAGACGATCATTAATATGAAAGTTGCACCTGCTTGACTTGTAATACTTGCTTAGCAAAGAGCTTGAACTCTTTACAAAAGCAGAAACATAAGAGGCAAATATATTTTAAGGTATACTCCAAAACTGCCCGAAAAAATTATATGCATTAATGTAAAAGCCACAGGAAGAAAAACCCTAGTTTACACCTTAGGTCTCAGAATTGCCAAAGTTTTAATCGTAGCTATCTTTCTGTTGTAGTTTTGTCTAAAACCTGAAAATCTTTGGATACTGATTATCAATAAAAGACTAAAATACCAAACAACAGTGATCCAGTGTAATTTATCAGTGAAACATGAATTTAACCACTTATAAACAGAAATGCAAAACTATGTAGTCTTTCTTATAAAATGAAAACTAATCTGATCTCAGATTTACCTGAAGAAATAATGGGAAGGAAAAAGTCTACATTTTTTCTGCTTAAAATTTGATAGAGCTAGGCCAAGATGATGAGGTCATTTGTCTTTACACATTCATTACAATTGTTTTGTATGTTGTGAAATATAGAAATGATTTGTCAGATATACTTTATACGTGTTTTTTGCAAGCCAAGAACGCACAGTTATATCCTGAGAATTCCCAGTCCCTTCTCTCTTTTCTGACCCGGAAGCTAGTTTATAGCTTCCCCTAGAACATTGATACCATATAGGAGCATATTCTGCCATTTAATAAATCAAAGAATACTAGATTCTTGCACATAATGAAAAAATTGCTTTGTTTTGCATATTCCAAATTTCCTGTTCTTATGTTTTCATTGATTTCTGGGTCTTCAGAATTTAAAAAACATTGCAAAAATATTGAGTACTTCACAATAAGATGTGAAGTTACTTACAAAATATTTTTATGACGATTAAAAATATTTGAAGTGTTGGCATTTTGCTGTCCTCCCGAGGAATTAAATTCTCTCTACATTTATGATGTTTTCCTGCATATTATTTTTCTCAAAAATTGTTGACACTTGATTCAGAAAATGAAATCCGAGGGATGAACATGCCTTGGCCATTAATTGCATGGAAGTGACCTAACAGAAGGCAGCTGTTCTTACCCAAAACCGTAACAACGTACACACCTGAAACAGAACTGACTACTAAAGGTAAAAACTGAATCATGCACTTTTTTAGCTATGACATAGCTAGACTTTTCCTAAGGGAACCCTGGTACACTAGGTAAGAAGTAAGCCAAACTTTCTTCTGAGCAAACTCCTCAGATCATAGTTATTCTTCACTGTTAAAAAAAACCAACAAAAGAAACATAAAACCTTCTAGGATTTTTTAAATTGTGCTCCAAATAATGAGGCAGCTCTATAGGTTTGTGTGCTCTTAAGCCCGGTCGATACTGAAGCTAGCCCCACCTCTGCTATTTAGCCTGATTGTTTCCACCCCGCACTAGATGTTTGTCCTAAGTGAGCCATCACCAGTGACTACAAGCATGCTAAAGGGAGCGTACTGAAAACCACTACAGGATTAATGTGTGCTTTTAGCGCGAGATAGAACCAGCAACAGAAGGGCTCTACTGAACTTTATAAAATCATCACTCTTTTCAGGGAATGCTGGGAGAAACAACAGGTGCAGAGGCAGTAAAAAATCAGTAAAACGCAACATTACAGCCTCTAGCTCATATTGAAAAATCTGAAGGCAGAAAACAGTTTCAACTACCATAGTGGGGAAGAGCGAGGGGAAAAACCTGAAAAGACTCAAATTTTGCTAAGTCTAATGAGAAGACAGCAACTTAATGCCCTCTTGATAAATGTTACTATTTCTTCCTTTATAAAAGAAGGCAAGCACATTAGTACGTAGTCTACGCAACAGCTGCTCCGTAGAAATTCATACCTATTAGCCTGCGTTCAAGTGGAAGCTGAACAGCTGTCTGATCTGCAAATCTGCAAAGAATCATGTGCTCCTAGAAAAAAAAGTAAAGATATCTGGTATCATTTCACTCTTCCAAATAGCATGAGAAAAATCTGATTAAACACTTGAAGTACAAAAATATGCTATCAGTTGAAGATAACATTTCTAGAAAAATTATCTGTGCAAATCCTCATCTGCATGCTGCTTTTGCTTGTGAAAATGTGCATAAATCAAGTGTTCATAATCAATCCCACATTTCTAATCACAGTATTTGTTCCTGGCTCAAATTCCTCCAATTCCTCACAGCAGTGGAGCTGGATGCAAACTATAAAAGCTGGCATTCTTCAGAGGCATACTGCAGACTACTTTTCCTTCAACTACTGATGAGCAACATGGCCTTCTTTTAGCACAGTCTTCACCGGGCAGTATCTCTGCATCAATGAGTGGCCAAGATAGAATTCTTAAATAGGCAATTTGAAAAACTGGATGTTTCTCCTAAGCAGTTATTCAGAATCCCAGAAGAACCACCTTGTCGAAACAAACTTCCTCCGCTCTGCCAAATCAATTCAGGATCAACCTGAAAGGTGAGGCAAAAAATATCTGGCTGTGGATGGGAAAGTTTCCTACCTCAAAATGAACATAATTCACTTTCAAATTATCCCTCTACTACTTAAAGCTTCTGCAAAGTTTCCAAGACACCTACTGTTGATCTCTTGCTGTGTTGCTGCCCAGAGGCATGGTGCAGCGGAGGTTTGGCACCCCCCTTGCTCCCTGCCTCCAACACTGCAGAAGCAGCCCAGAACACCTTCCTCACTTGCCTTCAAAAAAACACTGCCTATGCTACCTAAATGATTTCTCAACGATAAGCCAAGCTAAAGAAGGTGAGTTAACCAGATGGTGAGAGAAAAACCTTTGAAGACATAACAATGGAAGTGATGCTGTAATGACAACTGTGCTACTTGGGACAGCTGCAACATTAAGTATGAAGCTGGATTAATCAGAACCCTTTGAGAACTATACAACCTTCCCAAGTCTCCCATAAGGAGAAAAGAGAAAGAGGCACCAACAAAAAAATCTCTGCTATGCAATGTAGAAAGCTTCCAGAGCTAGTTTGTCTCTCTCAAATCAAAAGAAAAACGTTCTTTGATTCTTGTCTAATATACAATGATGTTTTTAAAAGTGTGGTTCCTGTAACAAATGAAGAGACAGCAACTTCAGCTAAAGACACTTTATTTCCAACTTTTTACTAGGGAGTCATAAACATCCAAACGTCTACCTTTCACAAAAGCAACTGAAAGAAATACCATCTTCATATTAAATCAAGACGGCAACACCTTCCACAGTGCGCTTCATCCAATCCATAAATTTTCTAGACACGCAACTGCAAAATGTTTGCTCGCATACTGTACCTTTTTGAATTAAAATAAAATATTCTTCCTACTTGAAACTCAGAGATTATTGACTTAAATGAATATCCAGTATCTTGCAACAGGGATCTTTGTTCTCTAATACAGCTGATTTACACAAGAGTTTTTGGCTCACAGCTTCATAACACATGCAAGCGAGACAAGAACATGCTATAACACGTTTAGGACTCAGCGTATGTTTTGCTCAGTGTAATTTAAATACAGTTATTTGTGTAATACAAACGAGCCTGAAAACATTAAACCCAGAGTGACTACTGGAGGAGAGTGAGAGCGAGAGGCAACACGGCTGCTGTTCGGAGAGAAGGAGCAGTGACAGGCAGGTTGGAGAGAAAAACGGGCTGGGACAGATTGGTTTTAGGGAGGGAGAAGAGACAAGTTAGCACAGAACTCTCCATCGGCCTGTAGGTACCTAGCCAATCCAGCTCTTTGCAACACCAAGCTCTTGGCTCATTAGACTAGACTAGAGCCAAGGTAAGCCTCACCACTCAGCCTGAAAATCTGGACTGACTTTGGACTGACAATGCACCAAAATGCCTTGGCTTTCTACAGACGCAATCTGAAAAGTTGAAGTAAAGTCTGAGTTATGACTACATCATTTTCTCACGACACAATCAGTAAATTGTCACGTTCCCTGTTGGCAGAAATGAGGAGAATAACATTTCTGAAGCAGTGAAGGTTATATTTATAAGCTTTCCAAGCTGTGTGCGGGCAGTTAACTTGCTTTCTTGAACACCTTCAAATTCTATCAAGTTTTCAAAACTATATTTCCAAAGTAATTGATTTCTACTTTCCAATTCCCCTACAGGGAGCAAAGCAAACAGAGTCTCCAAGTGTATCACAATAAAAATCTACAGCTACCATAACCTTATTCTTTGCAGCGATAAACTAATGAATTACGGCATAATGTTCTCATCAAAAAAAGTTTTGGAATTGCCAGACTTCTAGATGTCTTTTTAGATCTCACTAAAATGGAAGATAAGATAAATGAATTTAAAATGGGAACCTGGGGGTGCCTGGGGGAGGGGAAAGACAATGTCTGGTTCACACATAGTAGCTTTGGCTACTAGCCAATGAACTTTAACAATTTATTAAGATGAAATATAAGAAATGCATGTAGCTAGTAGTATAACAAAAGTTATTTATATCTAGGATTATCTGAGGTACCATCCAGCCTAGGATGCATTTGTATGGTCTCTTACTTTATTAAGAGAAGCAGTATTTTCAGCATAGTTATTGGCCTCCTGGGCACTTCTGCAACACAAATAAAAAGATGCTGGGATTTCTATTGTGGTGATAAGCCCTGTGATTTAAACCTCCATGGATTAACAGATTTAAAGAAAAAAAAAAACTTCACTGACTTTTAATAAGATTACACACACCATCCTAACCTAGGTTTCCTTGATTTTGTACGTGTTACCTTGTCCTCCTGTACCGTCAACAAGTCTATGTTTAATAGTACATTAGTAAATAAATTTCTGAACTAAAACCTGACTACTTCTTGATTACGTGTCAGAAATAGCCATGCTGAAAGGAATGTCTATTAACAGAAAAACTAAAGGCAGGTCCAAATCCACTGCGCCACTTTTAACATCTCAATCTATGCAAATCTATTTCCATGTAAATTAATAAAGTGTACATAAACCAGATTGTCATGAAGATAAGATTAGTACACTATCAAATGACTGAACTTTCCCATATAAAGTGGCTAGAAATGTTCTGAATTTTTTTTAAAAACGCCCTGTTACTTCATGTTCAAAAGGGACAATCCGCATTTTTCTGCTACATACAGCACCTTTGCTACACTCACTGTTCCAAAAACCATTTGGAGATTACAAATACTGTCTTTCCTGCACACTTCTGTAATACAGGATTATTCTGCATCATACCTCAAGAATTCTTAGGCTTTTTGACATTCAAACCACTGAGACCCTCGTCTAGGATTTTATCAGCTCTTAGTAAAGTTCTTATCACCTTGCTTCCCTCTAACGCAAACATTTTCTTCCCTTGCCACATTAACTGTATCTAACTTTCAAATCTCTGAACTGGTTGCTCACCACTAACTAGGTCTATACATGCTAGACACAGCTTTAGGGATCTGTATCAGTTGTCTCCTGTCCGCTTCTCTGCTATCCTTTTTCTCTCTCCATCTGTTATCTTCCTTCTGCCAGTTCTGCATGCTTCATTGCTTCTTTATCCCACTTCTCTCTTGGACTATCTCCATCTAGACCCCTGCTCCCCGACTTCTCAACTCATGAACCCCACCTATAGTTTCTTTCCATCAACAAGCATACATGCTTGAGAAACACGGGTCTCCCAATTATCAGCTCAGTTTTTGGCTTTAAGTTTTGTGCACTATCATGTGAATTAAAATTACGGTGAAGAACTGAAGAGAATAAAAACACACACGATGGCATTTCTCGTTCAAATCTCTAAATACAAAACCACAAAGACCCTTAGAGAAGACATGACAACTAGCCCAAAAAATACACAAAAACAATTTTAAGAGAACAAAATCTTTCTGTCTCTGTGTGAACTAACTATTGAACAAAAGCTGCTAACAACAGTTGATTACAGGATAACTATGTGTTAGTTTAATCCTGTGCTAGATCAAATACATTTGAATTTTTTTTAATCCTTTTGAATGAAGTTTTAAAAACTATACTGTATAACATTTTTGCTGAAGAGTATTATCTCTTCCTACCCTTAATGACCAATCTTCTAGCCATAAATGAGAGGGAGAAATCTGGTGCTTATCGGAAAATAAGTTCCCTAGAACCAGTAATTCCACATAAAAAAATTATTGTACGTTTACATAGTATAGCATCAGTATTTAACAGCTCAATAAATAAAATGATTGGTATCCTGAAATTGTTAACTTATACTTGTTGAGATAACACTTCTATCTTAATAATATCTTAGCAGTAGCTCATTCATACTTACGATAAAACAAGTTCTTTTGTGGAGAAATCATTTTATTTTATTGAAGAAAAAAGCCTTACAAAAAGAATAGCGGAGAGAAACACAAGGACATCTGCGCTGCTAATCATTATCACATGTAACACATGCTCCGTCTTGCAACTGAAGATAAACACTGATATTTAATTTGATAAGAAGAGCCAGTGAAAGGCAGGAAAGGGCACCCCCCCCAACCCACAGCAGTATCTTTTGCATACCTTGTACGATAAAATTTCTTTGAATTGATGGCTGGAAAAAAAAAAAAGACCAATTCAATCAACATTAAAAGAACAGAGATGGAAAATAGAAGCATTCCGTACATATTTGACCACATTCTAAGCAAAACAGTAATATCTGCAACCTACAGAAAGGTATTCAAAAAAAACACAGCAGTTCCAGTCTACTAGAACAGAAAAAGCACATTAGGTGTCATTTTTTCTATTGCATTCTTCATGGAAACTGTGTCTTTAAACTATTATAAATGCTACAGAAATGTACTTTTTTCCCCACATTTTCACATAAATATTTCTTTTTACATGTATAGAACCTCTAAACATGCATATATCTCGTGTGTGTCTTATCACAAAAGCAAGCTGCATCTAGGATGGAACTGAGTATGCAATATGTGCATGGGGCAGGCTATCATGTTTTCTAATCCTATAAACTTAGAAAGAAAGAAAAAAAACCCCTAAACTGTAACTCAAGCCTGGGTTGATATGCTATGAACCACGTATTTCCTACAAGAGCTAAGGCTTTAGATTCAAAATGTTAGCAAACACAAAACCACAACAATTTACATTCTTGCAGGATCTACAGCAACAAAAAATTCATAACAGGAAGGGCAGTCTTCATTACCTAAAGATGTGACTGGTCAAAAATTAAACAGCATTTAATCAACTTTAAAACAAGTCAGTGGAGAAAAGTTGTGTCTGCTAACTTTAGAAGGCTTAAATTTTTTTGCCTCTTCCTTAAGAATATTTATTTTATTGTGTTAGAGCGAAAACAAACAAAAGGGACATTTATAAACAGATGAAAGAATCCAATTGACTAAGAAAGCACAATTAAATGCAAAGTTTATCCAACTGAAAAATATAAATATTTACTCCCCAAGCACTTTTACAACAGCACACTTGGATGTTACAGAACAACATGAAAAATATTTAATACAGAAGCAAAAGTTTTTTTAATTTGTTGATTCCTTTTAAGGCAGAAGGTTTCCACTTCTTTAGCAAGTATATACCTAAGACAATGTTGTAATTCCTACTAGAATTAAATCTGATTCATCTTGGACATCCAAAACGCAAAGCTCAGCTTTAGAAAAATAACCCTCTTCCACATCTAACTCTGCCTTGGAAGGCTGTTATCTTCTGCCACTTTATGCCTACCTTTTACACTATATTTGTATCGGAGCCATTACAATTCTTAAGCCTAAGAAATACAAGCATCTGCAACGTGGCAGATTTGGAGAAGACAAAATATCTACTCAATCTGCTGAAGAAGTATTAAAAATACAAACTGAAATACAGGTGAGCTTGTCTACTTGGGAATAAATCAGAAGAGCTTCACAAGCAGTAAACCATGGTATAAAGCAGACCCATTTCTTTAAGCTGATCGCTTACATTTTTCTCTGACGTTAAACCGTCAACTCCCCTTCTTACAGTACTTTTCATGAGTGTTCTATTAACACTGTGACTTCGAGGTAAGAGATCTGCATATTACACATATTCTCAAGTACCATATCTACTGCATTGATGCTATAAAGTCTTTGTGAACTGCTGTGAATAGATACATCCAGAAAAAATAATCCAGGAATTAATAATGCGTCTCCCTTTCCAGGATACATTTGCAAAGAGAAACAGGAGGAGACAGTTGTATTAAATGTGAACTTATTTCACCTGGACGCTTGCAATTATCTTCAATTGTCCACTTGTAATCTTTTTAGTATTTTCTTTCTTTTTTTATATTGCCATTTTAAAGTTTATTTTGCTGGCCTTAGTTTACCTTTGCGGATATGTAAACTTCACTGTGTTTTGAATGAAACCGTAACAACATGGGCAGATGACAAAGGCTGCCTGAGCCTTGATGCAGTGTTCAATCACCATGTCTGTTGCCACACCGCAGGCATGCAGAGCTATCTGTAACGAAGAAAAAAAGGGGGTGGAGGGGGGGAGAGGGGCAAATTTTTATAGCCATGTTCTACATGAAATCCTGCTGCAGTTTTTTTTTTTAATGATCAAGTTACTTATATATCCAAAGGAGAGTCTGCAAGGAAATCTATTAAGGCTATTAATTCCTCTGCTTTTCATTTCTTCTATTTCTATGTCAAAGGAACTTTATGACCTCTCCACTTAAGGAACTGTCAACACTGAACAAGGGCCACTCACCAAAAGCACTTAACAGGCAGGTGCACTGCATCATCACATCAACTCAACTGAAAACACAGCTCCAAAAAAAAAAAATTAAAACATAAGCAACCATGGTGATTAGTCAAGTTTTATTTCAAACAGAAAGCATCTAGAAATACAAAGACATGTTTCAAAGACAGATTTCAGTGTGAAAATAAGTTATCTCACAACAATTTTGTACTTTCTCTTCTGCATGCATATCCAAACATTAATACAAACAAACAAGCAAAAAGATGCCAAAATTCACCTTCAACAAGCTCCTTTTATTTTGAACGTTTTACTGTTTCTCTTATTTATCCCAAATCTACTACCACAATTTTGGTACCATCTGACATTATGATGAGCTATAACAGAAATTATGTTACAAAGCAACAACAAGCAACAGGGATAGATGGGTTCTAAAAAAAGAAACCTGTCTTATTTGTATTTTTTATTAAAAGAAAATAAAGCAAGCAAACCAATCCAGAACATAATGAGTACTTTAGATCATTCTAGCAGTGGGGAAAAAATAAGACTTTTACTGACCTGTCAAGGATTCTTTACATGCCAAAAGCAAAGAAAACCAGAAACCAACCAAACAAAAACAACAGAAGAACCCTGAAGAAGTGTTGTTCTAGGAGAGTTTAGAAAAGCTTTAAAGAAAAATAAAAAATAAAAAATAAAAGGTGTGCAGACTAAGTAGCAAGACTGGGTTCAATTATAGTTAGTAGTGAAGGTGTTTCTGAAATTGTATTGATTGGTTAGTACTGTGGAACACATACTTATCTGTGAATAGTTAAATTAGATTCAAAAGTCCTGAAGCCTTGATCTAACAATCAGTTTTCCAATAGGATACCATTAGGACAGTTCCTCATCTGGTAAATTCCATCCCTCCTTAAGGGTCAGTATTTATACTATATGAGATGAAACACTTCAAGCATTTAAAATTGATGTTTGAGGTTAACAGACATCCAGACTACTAATTTAAAACTTTGTACATCGCATGAATCCATTAAAAAAGTCTGCCAACATGTTCTATGGACAGACTAGATGGTAGAAGAGACTAGACTGATGCCCTGAAGTGTAATAGCAATTTATGTTTATGAACTTGGGAGATGCTAAGTTTCACAAATGTTACAGCTTCTCAGTTGTATTCAGCATATTGACGCTCTTGGCCACTCTAAAGAAAAAAAGATTTCTAGACCTTTTCCATCCTCCCTAAAAAAACAAAAACCTTGGAGTCTAAAGAGACTGGAGAATCTCACTCACATACAAAGAACAGATGAGAAGATGATAAATTTCTGCACTGTCCTTCACTTTGGCTTCTGAAAAAATAAAACTTCCGTCTCTCAACTTCCTCTGACTTTTACATCTCCTTCTCTGTATCTAGAGCAGAGGTGAAAAGTCTGCCTCTGTTTTGCTTGGGGTCAAAAAAACTCATATATATTAAACCAGCAACTCATTTTTAATACTACCTACCAGGCACCATGGTACAAGGCAAAGCTGCTGCCAGAATGGGCTTCAATCTAGTTAGGTTAATTTCTTTGCTGCAGTGAAAAACTGAAAAGAAAACTGTAAATTTCACTGACATGTCCAGATGGAGGCCACTTTTTTACTGAACTGAATTCTAGAGATGCATAAAAAATGCCAACTGGAGTTCTACCAAGCACAGCCAGGGTTTGCAGAGGTAACTACCGATCACGGAGATCGAAACTGAGAAACCCTAAAGAAGGCTGGATTTTCCAGAAGCATGCCTGAAACTTTGTTTACTTTCTTACCCTTTCTCTGCCTTCTCTCTTTGGATTCCTGGAGCTGGAACCATCAGCAAATGTTTATACCGTTGCCTCCCACAGCAATCGGATAAAATCTGCTACGTGTCACAGCAGTGGTGCTCCCAAACATAGTTTATAAAAAAGGGTCAGGGTCAGTGATGAATATGTTATTATTATATGCAATCTTACTCTGAACTTCATGGAGAAATAGCATTCTCAACACCTGAAACTTCCCAAAATCCAGGCGCAGAATACACATTGTACCATCTCCAATACGCACTCTCCTGCATGGGAAGCTTTGGCTTCCGTCCCCTCCAGTCGCCTTGGGACTATATGAGGCGGCAGGGCACATTTCCTGTATTCAACAGGGCTCAGAGTTGGAAACAAAACTGCCTGCTGTACAGGAAGGATGACAGTGCTCTACTGGGTGAGCTAATTAGATACCATCCCACGCTATAAACAAAGGGAAGCAGTGCTCTCTAGTTCTAGCCAAACATATTACCCAGCTGACCAACCTTTCCACGCTTAAAAGGTTATCTTTCGATGTTCCAAACTGCACTTAAGTACTATGCTTCTCTTTCAGTAAGTAGTTCAGTAACTACAATATGCTGTATTCGTATAAATTATGATTCTTAACTGTAGTGAGGCTCTATGTAATAGTTGCCTATTTAATTTCCCAATTAAACAGCAACTTCCTGAACGCTACAAAGAACAAACATAAATGCTTTTATACCTCGAAAAAAGATCACTGCATCAAAGACTGGTATCACTGACAAAAGCCATTCACACATAGGAGAGAAATACCCAGCACACTTTTAAATGCTTGCATCTGACAAGTGACTCTCTAAATGGTTTTCAAGTCCCAGGGAAAAAATTGTTGTTTTTTGACAGAGAGGGTTAACAACAGTAAGTTCTTAACTTTTAAAGACAGTAAAAAACTCCCATTCCCATTTGTACCTTACTAGACAGGAGAGAATCCCAAACATCCAACAAATAAATCAAGAAAAGTCAGGCCTCACTAGATCTGCTTCTGCACTCGCTCTCAGCCCTGCAGAAAATACAAGTCTGCCTACCCTTAATTAAATATTGTGCCTGCTACTTTATGCACTGTGCACATTTGTAAAACTCCATTTTTTCTGTGTTTTATTCACAATAAATTTAGAAGTAGGTTTAAAACCTACTAAGTAAGGTTTAAAACTGCAAAGCTCACATTTCAAGGTTCAAAGTTGATTTTCAAGTACAACAATTGGAAGTAAATACTTTGCTCTCAGATGTCGATTAAAACAAAGACAGTTTTTGTTTGCAAACTGCTACATGAAGGCTCAGCTGAGTATACCGTTAATCATCAGCTGAACTATTACTGCACACGGATGGTAACAAATACTGTCCTCTCAAACAGAACATTACAAAATTAATAAGGAAATGTAATAATTTCACAATGAAAGCTTTCTGTTGATATGAATTTAATAACAAAAAAACAGAGCTAGTTTAACATCAGAAAGAGGTTTCTAATATCACAGCTGTTGTAGCTATTGTAGCTACATGCCCATTTCCCCAAGCAGAAGCCAAAGACTTCTGCTTTGTTTGCATGTTTGAAAAGCAGACATTAAACCACTGCTGGATTTAAAAAAAAAAAAAAAAAGTAATTTTGTTGAGCCTGTACAAATTTCAGACCAATTGATTTCTTATTTGGGTTCCTCCGAATCAATTTAAGTTAAGTGAAAAGTCAAAAGATTCAATATAAAAATTTCTCAGGATGCCCTACATATTAAACTTATCTAAACTAAATAAAAAATGAGAACAAAGGCAGCTAGCATGTTTAGTTCACAAATCCTTTTATCTGCAGACACAGAAAAACAAAGTGGCCAAGACTCTTCTCCTGCAGACAGCAAAAGAGCCAATGCAGTGCGAGTCCATTGCCCTGTACTATATCTCTGGAGCTGAAACTCCAGAAGAGTGAGAGGAAAAGAAGAATGTTTCTAGAAACCTCATCGTCATAAAAAGGAAAAGAAGTCAACACACCAAACAGAAAAAAATATCCTGAACTTTTCAACCTGTTTCAGCTTATTCCCACAAATTAGCTGAGACACGATGAGTATTATAAAATAATAAATATTAAAAACAACAAAGAAATTAAGACTGCTGGGGGTTGGCCTGGAAACAAACACTGCATGCAAATGTTTGGAAGTTTTCACTTTCACAGGTTTGTCATTCAAATAAACTGCTTCCAAACCTTGATCCTCATTACGATTTAGAAAGGCAGTAATTTTATGCGGAGCAAAAGGGAATTAGCTGGTTGGCAGATTTTTTCTTAACTTACTTGTGAACTCATGGCAGATAAGAGGTAAGAAAATAGCTAAATAATGTAGTATCATTTTATGCCAAGGTAACTAAAAATGCATTTAAACACATTTTAAACTAATATCAAAACGAGAGAGCTCAAGATTCATTTTTCTACACTTCTTTATATTTCAAGCACTTTATATATAGCAACAAGAGGACACATGACAATTCATTTCAGAATGAAAATATCAGAAAATATCTATGATTTAATATTCACTTGGGAAGTCTATAACCAGTGAATGTCTTACTACCATGTCCACCCTCACAACTACGCTGTATTATTTTATTGACAATGGTGAAGTTATGCAATGAGTGAAGAGATTTATAAACTTCAGAAGATGGGTCTATAAATCATGAATTGCCAAACTTCGTAGATACCTGTATTTTATGTATTATGATATTGCCATTTTCCCTTCTATGAGTAACATTCTTTAAAAACTGGTAAAATAATCTGTAAAATTCTTCATTTATCATGTAGCACAATTGGGATTATAAAACTTTCTACCCAGCTTGATCTGTATATATCTTACAGAAACTGAAATTAAACTGTCTCAGTTATTTCTACAGACCATCAATATTATACAATTATGCTACTTTGTTACTGCAATACACTTCCCATTTTTTCTTTTATCATTTTTCTCGCAAATTACAATAATTATGTCAGCATTCCAAGACCCGTGATTATGAAATAATGATACAAATGAAGCTGAACTTCAAATTATTTACCAAACACTTCCGCTATTGGCAAGTAAAACAGTCAGCTCCAGTCTTATTTGGGGAAAGTTCGCATAGGAGTTCCTTCTGAAAGAGTGAATCAGCATGTGATGCAACTAATTCTGAAGCTGAGATTAATATATCACTTCTGAAAAGGGAAAGTTCCAGCTTTGTCTATTAAATAGGTCACAGAATCAAGTCAAAGCAACTTAAAAAACAGACCAGGATCTGAAGAATTTTCAACTGAATTTTTCTGATGCAAACTTAATATATTTCTTGCCATAACACTTAAGGGAGAGCATAACATCTTCTCATTTAATAAAAACTCCAAGGAAATACTTAACTTAGTATTAACTTTTTTAAAAAGAGACCCCAAAAAATGAAGAAAAAAAATGAGCACAAAACTGGAAACTGTTTCCACCGACAAACTATAGTTACACACTTTGCACAAAGAATTTAGTAAATTATTCATGAGATCATGATTTTCTGAAACAGAGTTAGAGTTCCTCCACTGTGAGATTTATGTGACAATGCAGCACAGAATAAAGCTAGAGAACTGGAAATTTACACTTGGAAGAACTGGGCTAATATAATTTATTCTCTCCTCTTTGTCCTGCACTGTATTTCATTTCCTTTTTAAATAACCAAACCAAGCAGTTAAATAGCACTAGAGAATGTATGCCCATCTGTGCCACAAACCTTCAGCCTTCAGCAGACTAAGCTAAAGCCATAACAGGTCCTTGGATGGATGATTTATGAACAGTCAGATCACTAAAAACTAGAGACATGCTTTAAAAGCTCATATTCTATTAACAGAAGATCAAATTGGAAGACGGGAATCTTTATGGAGTTACAAGAGACTGTTTATGCCTTACGCTGCACTAGCGCTACAAAATTCTGCAGAGACGGACATTCACATTATTTACTTTCAGTAACACAGACACTGAATCAGCATTCAATTCACCTACTTCGCTCCTGCAGAACTCAGGTCCCTACTGCAGTCTGCTCATTTACGGTAATGACAAGATACCTAAAATTGAGAGTCAGGGTAACACCTGTTGACTGCAACAGGAGTGCTCAACATGAGTCCTACAAAACTGAGGTATCAGTCTGCCTCATGAGTCAGTCTGACTCATGAGAGAGTCTCTCTCTCATGACAGTTTGCTCTCAGTTTTGCGTAATGTAGTCTTGTTTGCTTTGCTTTAAAATGCGCTTACTGTTACCTAAAATGCATCTCTGATCCCACTTTACTGTACTTACTTTGGCTAACTCTGACTTGGACTCATTTTGAGTAATTCCAAGTGACGGTAGTCTTTTCTTCCCTTCTTCAACACCTTCTCTAGTGTACATCTGTTAATACATCACTATTTTTAAATTAGTATGACTAAACCAAGAATCTACTACACTATTTTTCTTCAGCATGGTAGAAAACATTCATCTATTTTGTGTATGACTGGAGCAGAAACTTCTTTCTGCATTCTTCATATAATGACAAAAGTGATGCCAATTTGCAACAAATAATAAAAAGAAAACTAATTCAGGACTGGTTAATATAACAAGAGTGCTCTGTATAGTATCAGAAATATTTGTCTGTAAGATATTAATATAGTTTTATTTTCTCAAATATTTTAGTTATTTTAAGAAATAACCAAAATGAAATGAAAAAAAGAACTCTCACTTACCCCAATATTAAAAGTTCCATTAAAATAGTCCAAATTTGCTTGAATGAACCAAACGTTGTTTAAACCCAGTTCATCACTTCTCTCTTTAGCACGGATCAGTGACAATTCCTTATTTTCTATGAGCACCACCTAAATTTCATACACAGGAAAGTAAGGCAAAAGTATACTGACAAATCAAAGTACATTACTAATGGGCATATAACTTTGTAGTTGAGTTGAGAAAACTTCTCCAAATTGAGAACTTGAGATCTTCTCTAAAGTGATCTAGCAGGGAACGCAATAGAGGGCGAAGGCATTTAAGACGCACCAATACCAACCAGCCAGTAAATATTTTATGTTTTCCTATAGGCACAGCTTTAATTTTCTTCGGGAAGCACCTTCCCAAATTTGGGATTAAGCTAAAAAATTTGCAGAAGTTTTAAATTTAAATCTCCTCTGCTGCCAGGTGCTTGCTTCTGTAGGTTTGATTGAAGACTGGGTGATTCAACTTTATTGCTACTTTCATGACTTCTGCATCAAGTTTGTTATTAGAATGAAGAAACATTTTCCTCCAAATCAGTGACTAGAATTAAGGCAGAGCTAATAATGATCATTCTATAAAAAAACATTTGTGACTGGACCTCAAGTTGGTCAGAGTTTTGAGGTAGCTGTTTCCAGACAATTTTGAATTGCTCCCCAATAACAACCAAAAGCTTTAAACTCAAAAGGGTATATCTGAAGGATAAAAATGCCCTTGAAACATAGCTTTCTAAACAAAGGAATGTCCAAGTTACTGGATAATGGAGAGCAGAAGTAAATAGCGTATATGGGGAAAAGTCGCTGTCCACCTGTCCTTTTGTGAGGATGCTTGCTTCTAGCCAGCTCAGTAACTCTAAGTGAGACCCAGTAGTCCCTGGGGAACTCTTCCTATCCTCTCTGAGGCTTGGCTACCTGCTCCTCCCTGCAAGGTCTTATTATTTTTACTGGTTCCCAGCTTTGCTCTGTAAGTGCTCTGGACCTTCCTCTACCAAGCACGTCCAGGAGCATGCCTAGGAAAGGTGCAGTCTCCCACTCCTTTCATGGGGTCCCATCTCATCCAGCCAGTTCTCAAAACAATGTAACATAATTATGAACAGAAAGAAAAAAGCAAATAATGTCCATCACACTGTTCAACATTCTGATTTCAGAACAACTGTGATATATTATGTTAAAAACAGAGAACTATATAAAACAAATTTAGGAAAAAAAAACCTCATTTTTCTACTAATATTGGGGGGGGGGGGTGAAGAAAGATACCAAGCTTTTCAATAATTACTAGAAATCATTCTCTTTATAGACTCTCTTAATTTTATCTTCATCTCTATGACACAGCATTACAAAGCTAGAAGTTACTAGTAAATTCTTCTGGCATATGATACCTTTCTTCTAGAAAAATTTTACATCAGTCTGTGCATTATTCCTTAACTGGGCACGCTGAGCCTCAGACATAACTCCTTAGGAATTTCTAATACCAAACATGGCATCATGTTATTTCCTTATTCTCCTTTATCTGGGGTTCACTAGGCCATATCTGAAATACTGTATCACATTTTGGACCCTAATACAAGAACATGACTGAGCTCAGTGGAGAGCCACCAAGATGGTCAAGGGCTTGGAGCGCTTGTTCTGTGAGCAGCAACTAAGGAAACTGTGCTTGTTGAAGAGAGAGCTTTGGGGAGGGACCTAATAGGCAGCCGGCCAGTACCAACAAGAAGGTTTTCAAGAAGATGGAGCCAGGCTCTTTACAAAGGTGCATGGTGGGAGAACAAGATACAATGGACATAATTGAAATGGAAGGTTCTGATTTGATGTAACAAAAGAAATTTTCACCACGTGGACAGTCAGTCACGGGACCAGGTTGTCCATTCATGTTGCGGCAGATCCATTCTTGGAAATTTTCAAGACCCAATTGGACAAAGCCTGGTCCAAATTCAGTGTTGGGCGTGCTTCAAGCGGGATTTTGGACTGGATGACTTCCTGAGGTCACTTCCAGCCTGAATGGTTCTCTGATTCATTGTATTGTTCAGGCTATATGAAGACACCGCAAGGAAGTCTGGGTCTGATCAGCAACACTACAGTTTTCAACCGTGTTTGTTAACTGAACGCTAGAGTTTACTCTGCAAGCAGCTGCAACTGAATAGCCAGCCACTTGGTCTGAGGCTTAAGTACAAGACAGTTTCTTTCAAAAGGGCAGAGAGCATATACTAGCTGGAACTGGTGGACGTACATGGGGACTTCTGTTGCTATCAAGCTCTCAAAACCATTAAGATTATGAGAAAATGGGAGCAGAGACACTGCCAGACATTGCCCTCAATACAAGTGCTTCATCTTCACGCTAACTTTACAATAGAAGCTTAAGAGCTTTGTTAGAGAGGGGTAAGCTCACCCATGCACTCTAACACTCTAATTAGATATTTTTGGTGAATCAAAGTATATCCAATTAAACAGTTGTACTCTAAAGGAATCTTCTTTTTTTAAGAGGCACTTTTTTCTAAATTCTCAGGGATGGCATCTCCTCTTTTCCTCACTAATGCAACGTGATAAATACCTTTACATATGCTCATATTTCTCACTAGATCATAAAACTTAAAATTAGCAGTTCTGTCTTCATGTTTACTCGTCCTGGATGCATGCCTTTTCAAGATGATTATCAGAGACCAAAAGCTTATATTGTCTGTACTTCTTTCTTAGAATTTACCTGACATGATGGCATCATGTGAGCAAGAACAATTCCAACATGGCCCTGTGAAAACAAAAATAAACAACAAAAAACAATCTATAAGTTACTTTTCAGTGAACTTGCTTTTGACCCATTTCAGGCTGAGCATCCCATAACCAGTGACAGAACCTCTGAGAGCAGCTAAAATTTCAAAGCTTGTGCTTTTGCTTTGTGGCTGCATCCTTCAGGAACTGCAAAAATGAAAGCTAAAAGAAATTGCATCTTATAAAGAAAATATACATTACCCCTCCACTGCAAAAATCCACAATCACATCTCCAGGCTTGGCAAGCTTTTTCACCACCGCTACCAAATTATTCAATTGCTGCTGTTTCCTCAGAGCCCGGTCTCTGGACATCTTTCCTGGGGATGACAGAGAAAATGCCTAACTAGCAAGTCTCAACACTGATAACTTTAAATAGCTCATAGCAAAGCACTGAAAATCCCGAAATTTATGGTTGGGACAAAAAAAAAAAAAAAGAAAAAGAAAAAGAAAAAAGAAAAAGAGGCTAGAAGACTTGGACATGCAAATCCCCACTCAGCTAAATTCACAAATACTTGGAAGAGTTTTCTCTATACCTTAGAATATTTAAAATTTTATTTTCCAGCTGTTGCTGTTAACAAATCTGTAGGTACAGACTCTTCTAAACTGAAAGTAGTATTAATATAAAATAATCAAATGTGTGTATGCTCCAACTTGATAATATTTCAAACCAATGAATCATACCCAGATATAGAGTTCAAACACACTCACAGTTAGTTTGCCAAAATAAAACCCTACAACTAACTTCAAGCATCATTTTAAAAGTTGTACTCTTTCTCCTGTCAGTTTTTACTTTTCATAACAAGCAGCCCTCTCCATCTGAATGGCTATCCGTGCAATAAAATGCTTCTCAAAGTGACTAAGAATTCTGTGTAGCAAAGTCTGGCTTCTCATCGCATCTGTAGTGCAACCAGAAATGGAAAAACAACTAATTTCTTTCAAATGTGCTTGGTAAAGTTCAAAACATAGCTAACAGTGTCGACAGACCTATTTGTTTAATAGCCTTTCTGTTTGTTCAGGAAGCAGAGTTTGACATATGTTGATAGTAAAAATGCATCATTTGTAAGCTAATCTTTACAATAAGAAAAAAGGTGCTGAGACAAATCTTTTGAATGAGTTTTCCTGAAGGAGGTTTAGGTGCCTCAAATAAGCTCAACATTCTGCTTTCTCTGAAATATGAGCATAGTCCCTTACTTTGAGCATCACATTATACTTGATTACTATACTATTGGCAAATAGATGCTTGGGCCAATTAGCATCCACTGCTCCAGTTTTCTATGAATTTCTTTGTTAACTTTGTTGATTAAAAATACATTTTCCCAGTACTAACAGGAACAGTATAGGACTAAAATCAGTGAATTTTCCCGATTACTACAAAAGCAGTTGAATTTTCCCTCCAAATACATCACATTTATTATACAGTTTATTACTTAAATATCTATCCTGAAAATGTATTATTTTGCATCATATTTTATTATAAACAACACTTCACTTTGCAAATAATCCATTAAATTCAACAAGACTCCTCAGATAAAATTATCACTACAGTGCTCTGCGCGGAACCAAAGATTCACTTTTCAAGATATCACCTTCTATTCTGCCAAGGCAAAGAAAACACAAACCAACACTAAAAGGCAGAGGAAATAATGCAGAAATCACTCTGCACAGTTATTGCACAGGTAGTCATTTACATAAGCAGAATAACAACGTTTAAAAAAAACATTCCTAGGTGACTGCACTGGATGGTGACATGTTGAAATGTTTACTACTACTTAATGGAAATTAAGAGATTGAACACGAACTCCAAACATATCAAAATCCTACTGCCCTCATTTCTTATCACTGTTATCTAAAGCAGTAGTTTTTATAAAAATAAAATCACTTCTACCTTTCTGAAACAATCATTTTTACTCCTTGTGAAAGATACAACAAAGAAGCGTCTTAGAAAATTAGGCCTTCTAATGACAAAAATGCATACAAGTTCTGTGGATATGAAACCTTTACCACACTATGCAACATAATAAACTACTTTTTAAGGAATCACCTCTTTCACCTGAGAGTACATGCTAGGAAAATCTTTTATTAAAGATTCTCTACTGGAAATCATAACTCCTCTTGTGCACCAAATTTCTATGTGAACTACTCCATAGCTTGCCTCAACTTTCATGCCTCTGTGATATGCTAATGTTCAAATGTTCTCAACACCTACAATTTTAACTGAGCCAATGGAAGATGCAGATTTTCCAGGCTGTGTGAAACCAAGTGCTGTCAAGGTGTTTGACAAGGAGATTGAAATCTAATTTGTGAGATCGAGCCTGTAACTTCTGAGGTAGACAGGTCTCGTGACACTAATACCTGCAGAAAAGCCAGTACCTATCGAGCACACAAATAAATAAGCTGGGTGTATTTATATGTATATGTATATGTGTACACACACACACACACACACACGCATATGCCATAGTGAATTGTCTGGGTTTAAAAAGAAAGTAGCTGTTGCCATGTCCATAGGTTTAATTCCATTGAGGCTACCCTCATTATTCTTTTCAAATAAATGAAAAGAAATAAAAATTTCAATTTACATTTGTCAGCTACATCCCACACATGTGAAGTATGTCTGTGGTAAGGGGGCAGGTTTAACAGGGACTTTTATCTTGAAAATACAAGCTGGGGTCCGTTTTCAAGAACCAACAGATCTTGCAGTCATTGCTTCAATTATTTCAACTACAACTGACAAAGTACTTAATAAAAATTGTTGTTGTTCCAAAACAAAAAAGGATCGACTAGACGCCTTCCCCTTATATGGAGGTATTAAGACATGTTTGCACTCTTTTATCTGATCAAAAAACGAGCAGCCAAACAAGTACAGACCTCTCAACAAACAAACAGAGCTTCTTTAGAAGCCCACTAGAAGCTGTCTGTGCAGAACATCTAGGTTTGCCTATTATTACACAGCAGGAGGAGGTTGGCAAATCTGAGCTTGCTTTAAACAACCTAGTTTGGACACTGATAGCAGCACAGCTATGACGGCTCTGCATTTAGGACAGGTTAGACTTCCAAAACTTATCCAGATTCCTGGATGCGTTTTGCAGCACCTGAGCTGCTGCTGAAACAATGCTACTTTCTATACTCAAGCTACCAGCTTAAAATTAGCTAGGTTTATCTGTATAAACTACACTTCTACCTGCAGCATAAACCTCCTCTTCTGATATGCCGGTCCAGAGCTAACGGACAGCAGCAGCAACTGCAGGCACAAACACTAAAGAATGGTAGCAGGGATGTATCTCCTGATCAATACCGAATCAAGTTTCAGGTGCAGCTAAAAACAGAAAAGCAGGCTTTCTGAAGCACAATAAAAGCATTAGAGTTTTAGAGTTCAGCATGGGCCTTGTCCTTTCAAGCTCAAGATAGCCAAAGTACATAAGAATCCCTTGATGAAAAATACTACGTGAAGATAAAAGGTGCTTAAGCATTTGCCAAAGTGGGTTTGACTACAGCAAAATTTGCCTCATAAGCTTAGCAGGCTTCATTTACACTGAAACTCATTTTTTAAATAAGGTATGGTTCTCACAAACATTATCTTAAGAAAATCTGTGGTTTTATTTCAACCTGCACAAATTTTCTTTTTCTTTCTTTATTTCAATTCAGCAAAAACAAACACTGAAAGTTCTTAAAGCTCATTCATAGTGTAAAGTTGCAAGCTCCCCTGGTAAAAGGTAAAATCCTTCAAGAATTCAAGGCATCCTGAGCTAAAGTAACCCCTGCAATTAATTTAATGGGATTTGCTGTAAATGCCTTTTTTTCTGCTGGTGACTTTTATGTCATTCTCTTATACCCACTTACCTCTTCAATTTTCTAAATTATAAGAGTCACCAGGCAAACAACTTTTTTCCAGTTCCTCTCTCTCAACACACATTACTACAAATGTCCATTTGAACCACTTTTCCTGCATAACAGTCAAGGGCAAACTACACTTGTCAAGCAACAAATGGCACAAAAATTCATGCACACACATGCTTTTACTTCCCTAACTGCCTTCCTTGTTCTTCCTCCCCAACCCTAACTTACTCCCCAACTCCTGAGAGGTCTGAGATTTAGTACGATCAAGCGTAACCCCTGAAAAACAACACCAAATCTTCCTATTGTGCAAAGTCAGCAAATAGGTTCGAGAGTCAGTAAAGTCAAAAGTAAAGCATTAACAGGTTTCATCAGCAAAGGATCTACTCCTTAGTCTTCAGTTAGAAGATCTTCTGAGTATTGAACTAGTAAGTATACAAAAAAATAGCCTATAGCCTTTAAAAACCTCTCTAAAGTTAACTCTTCACTGCTACCAGCAAACAAGGCTTCATCTTCCCTTAAAGTGCAGATAATAAGTAGCATACATTTCCTTAAAAGACAGAGAAAACCAAGCTCAAATCATTAGGTTTTGTGTTTACTCCTGTATTTTGAGCTTGGCAGCTAAAATTACAGAAATGCCAAGAACTGTGCCACAGCCTGTAGAGGATGTTAGCATGGCTGGCCACGCTAGTCCTTCATTACAGCAAAATGGCAATGAATTCAACTACACCGTCTATGTCTAAAAATACTACAACTCACTTTGCATTTCTCAAGACCTATAGAGGTGAACAATGCTAATATAACAATAACAACAACATGAGAGAAGGCATCTTGAAAGTTCAGCCATGCAAGGCAAAATCTTGAGAAATGTGATCTTTTCCTAGAACACACTGAAAGGCCATTATCAAATGCTTTGCTCCATTTGTAAGAACTCAGTTGACATACTGCCATACATACCCAGGAAGATTTTTTTTTTAAATTAATTAATGGTCCCAACCAAAATATTTCTTCTGGATTCATAAAACTAAGATTGCTGTTATTTCAACCCTTGTCAAGCAGAGTTTCAAAGTCTCTGTGGCACTTACTCGTCTTGCATTTTGGCCCACAGAAATAAATTTTCAGTAGGTAAAACACTCTTTATTTTTATATTACCTTTTGCCCGTGTAAAGTGCATATAATCCGTCAGTCCTCAAATAATACTTTTACTTTTTTCCCCAAGTTAAACTTGAAAAGCCACTAATGTTTCCTTAAACAAGCTAAACAAATATCTCTAAGACCTTAACCCTTTCTAACTTTGAAGTCATAACACACTATAACATACAGCTACTAAAACATACATGTAATACACAATACATACATTTTATTAAAACTTATAGCAGAACATTGCATACTCTCATTGTCTTAGCGGAAGTCTCTTCTTATTGGGTATTCCATAAGCTTCAGCTACTGTACTCAAAAGATTCTGTCCTTTTCACTAAAACTCAGGTAGAGTATATTTATTGCCATAAATCAGTTAAGGAGATCTGATCTTAATACAGTCAAAAGGCTCTAAAACTATAAAGCAAAAGATAAAAGTCACATAGTTTTATAAGTCAAACACATTTTTCTGAAATCTGAGGTGTTTCTTTTTCCAGTGGTTCTTTATGATAATCCAGTATATTCTAATTATGTCTTAATACCTGGCCCATATCTCTTTCACCTCGATGTATCGCCTGGCTATACTGTTTTCACTGGTTTTGGTGGTGGTGTCGGGGAGGGGGGGGAGCTGTGGCTTTTCGTTTGCTTAATGGGTGTTTACCTCCCTCCATTTTTTTAACATATAGTATTTCTCAGATTAATATTGCTGTAGAGCAGTTCCCAAGCAAATCTTAAGACAAAGAAGAATTTGGACAGATGAAACCTTCCAGCTCAGCTGACATTTATTTGTAAAGAAATACTGTTCCTAGTTAGAAATAATAACATCTTGTTACAAAGAAATCTGCAAAGCTAGCAATAAAGTTAAATTCATGTCATTAATTAGTTAAATACAATCAGCAGAGACAAAGAATGTTCAGCAATCACCTTGGTTACTTGAACAATATCCTCCTCTGACTTCAGCCGCTTTAAGTAGCCACTTTCATTCAGTCTAAGTGAAGCTGCTGCTGGAAGTTGAAGTTCAGCCCTCCCATTCTCCAGCCTGGGCCACCTTCCAGCTGCCCGCTTTCACTGCACTGACGGGTCTCCCTTCTGTCAAGAAGGAAAATTATTAGCCTCCAGCCAGATCTGTTTCCTACTCTTACTGCATGACCACACCAGAGCAGTGAGAACAAGTAGCAGGAGACAGGCCAGACCACTCTCAGCAGCATCTACAAGCATGTCAGGATAAAGACTCAGCTGAACTGCGGCCTCAGATAAATGCCACATCAAAAACCATAAACGGGCAAAAAAGATACGTGAGAGGCAAGCATATGGCAACCCTCCTCTCCCTCCCACTTCCCGTTTCATAACGAAGGTGGGAGAAAACATTGTTAAAGCAAATAGGATGACTTGTCTTTTTTGAGTTGTACTTGAATCCAACATAGCTAATATTCAGTTTGTGCTTTTTATGCTTGGACATAACCCAAAGCGGGGGACCAGAGGAAGAAAGTATGACTGTTGAGAGAGGAGTCTGACCACATCCTTTTAGCAGGAATTGAGCATCTCCTAATTAATATAAACCTATCTATTTAAAAACAAAAGGCTATGTTCTTCAGAGTATGGCTTTAGCTTCAGGAATAAAACACATTCTTACTCCACGGTCGGTGTAAAACTATTAAGACAGCAAAACGTCCCTGATTCATTGCTCCTGACAGTATAGATCATAGATCAACACTAACACTGGCCCTACATTAGTCAGGCTCTGCATAAATCGTTTTCCTTGCATGTAATTCCCTTATTGTTGCATAGCTTTGTGGGATAATTCAGGCTGGTTGTGGTGACATTGTACTAAAAGTAGTATTTGCCCCTGGAAGTCTTCCTCTCATTTACAACGAATGTTCTCCTTTAATAAGCACATTAAGTCCAAGGGTCAGATTTTGAGCTCTGACATCAAAGAAGCACTCAAAGTCTAGCCTTTAACATGCAACTCAAACGAGTAGTTCTAAAGAGCAGTTTTGCAAATTTTTTTTTACTACTTTACACTAATGTATAGGACAATGTAAGTTGTTAGCAGCGAGCTTTCTTCTTCATCTTGAGGATCCCCTTTTTTCCTTTGCTAAGAAAAATAATAAGGGGATACCTAAATATAAGAACCAAGTACTAGAGTCCATACAAAAAAAGGTAGCCTGATCCAGACAGTGATTCAAACAAATTCAGTTTGACAGGTTAAATGAAGTTTTACTAGCTTATGAAAATATAGAGTAGGCTGAGAAGCAAGGCTCAAAATATCCAAGATCAAGAAATGTAAAAACTGCTGGATCTGGTCATAAAAGTATTTCTTATCGTGTAGGATACTGAAACTGTAGGAACTGACAGTGACAAAGGCAACATCAGCTGAATTCTCAAAAAATAAAAAACGCTTCCCCATTTTTACATTTTCTGCTACATCAGCTCCCTTTAACAATCTAATAAAATTAATTTGCACAATAGGTAGATTTTCTGAATAATTCTCACAGAACAGTAAATGGAATCGTTTAACACGGAACAGCTCTGTAGAATGTTAAAGTAACTATTTAACTGGCATTTTCATTACAATAAGGAGATATTTCTGGGTTATCATACCTGCAGCAATATATGAAGATTTAAGAAGCAAATTCACATTTTGAAAAGCCAGGGAACAGAATCATCAGAAACAAATACGACCTATTTTGGAGCATCACAAAATATCAAATGGTCCTGCAGCCAAAACTACATGCTGGAAACGTCTTACTGCAGGGAAAATTTTTATCAAATCTCAATTTTTTGTTTTTCTTCTTTCTGATCTTGTTGCTTTTCCAAGGCCTTCCTCCTAAGGTGTATGCGAAAGGCAGCTTCCAGGTGGGGAAAGTATTACGTCTTGGTTCTGCAGCGAATCTCATCCAATCATAATCTGATATAAAGACAGAGGGCTAAGAGATCTGCAAAGACTACTGGGAGCAGTAAATACTCAAGCCATTTCACAAAACATATCTGCAAGGCGCAGCAGAAACATGTAGTTACACAAGGTGACCACAACCAAACTGGGCCATGAACTAGAAGCGATATAGCCCTGACAGCAGCGTTCAACTTGAGCGCCTTTGTCTCTAACGCTACTTTTGGGGATCTTTGGCTAGTTTCTCTGTAAGGTGCTACCTCTGCACCATATGAAGTCGATTTCACTCACTGCTTACTTGAGCGCATCTCCTAGAGAGCTGTATTCCATATTTACGTGGTACATGCATGCCCAGTTTCCTCCTTGTTTTTTCCGGGTGTTGTGACGCGGTGCCAGAGAGCAAAACAGCATTTTAGGGCAGAACAGAATTGTTTTGCACTTTATACAGACTGCTTGAACCACCCTTGTACTTTCTTCTCATGGCTATGACCAAAGCCTTCAAAGCATAAATCGCTTCCTCTGTTGAACCAGGTATACATCCCTATGCAAAACCAGACTAGGAGAAAGAGAATCTTTACTACGATTATCAGCAAGGGACAACATCCACCATCCTCTTCTCTAATTCTAGAAATAATATCCTAAGGTACAAGCAAAAAGGAACTTGCAGGTAAGCTGAAAAACTGTTTGCTCAACAACATTCAATATCAAATGTTTGTAAAGCATAACTTTTTTGGCATTAACAGTAAGCAATCAGATGCCTCCTACCCCTCCTATGTAGATCACTCAAGGTAATCTATTACTAGTTTTAAATTCTGAGAGAAATAGGAGCCCATTCTATTATATTTAATTTGTCTTCTTTGTTTAAAGAGCCTAAACCACATGTTCAATTTGATACAAGTTTAGATAGCTTGAGGTTAATACTGACTCATTTGCTTTTCCTTTACTTTTGGAAATTGCTCCTCTGACCGTTTTTACCACATGTTGACTATATAAAAATACATATATATGAAATGCATGTAATACATAAATAATGCTTATAATACATAAACATGTATTACATTTTAAGCAAAAGCAACACAGATATCCAATATTAGTTCATATACACACACTAGAAATATTCCAATGCTCAATTTCTTCTGCTTGGACTTTCTGCACTGACTCAACTCAATTTCCTTTTAAATCATTTTTTCCACTGATTTAAGTTCAAAAGTAACTGAGTTGGGTCAAATGCTAAGAAATTTTAAAATCTGACTCTGACTGTATAAATATTTTCTTAATTCTGTTTCAGAATTTTAATGCAATAATCCTATTGTGGAATATCCTAGGAACTTCTATATCACAGATATAAGCAAAATGAAGAATAAGTAAGTAATGAAAACTAGCAACATTCATTAAAGACTGTGCTTTTACTATTGTTCTCCACTCCCCCCTCCTTTTTTTTTTCCCCCCCAAACCCCCTGTCCATTCACACTTGGAGAAAGTAAATATCAGCTGAAAGATTCAAGGAAAATACTATTTTATATTTCTGGTTGCAAATGAGAAAATAACTCTATTTTTCCCTAGTATTTACTATTAACTTAACATTTTATAAAATAATTCATTATACAATATGCCTGTTCCAAGCAGACAAAGATATCCGGCTGCTCCAAGAATATTTTTATCAATAGACATAATCAGCAGCCAGATTTATCCAAACAGTTCTGAGGAAGGCTTTTTCTGAGTGGATGTTTATTACAACATATTCTGGAACCATGAAGTTTGGAAACACCCCAAAGACTTACATGCCTTTACTTGTTGGTAACAGGGCATATCAATGCTTACTTTTTAAAACATGCAAGTAACATGTACATTTCCTCATGTCTACAGCTTCATACACTCCCAAAAGCTGCAGCCCCTATTAAGTGAAGAGAATTGTCATTAGCCTTGGCATACAGTCTATCACATTTTGGTATCGGATCACTGGATATTTTGTTACTCAGTAACATTGGGGTTTTGTGCATGCGTGTTTTGGTATTTTTTTTTAACCTCTGATGAGGATTATAGTAACAAATGGGTGACAAAACCCAGCATTTGTTGCCTGGAGTCTTGGTATAACTAAGAATATATAGCTGGTCTATGTTTTGCAATTTAGAATGCACCAGTATTCATTCTCTAAACAGCAGTAAGTTTACAAACTTGAATGTTCCTGGCAAGTGTAAGAGAACTGGTAGCATTCTTGAAGTTACTAATATGCATACATGTAGAAAAATGGCCTTAGTGTTCACTTAAAAATTAAAAAAAAGAAAAAAATCACAAATAAAGACCATAAATTATCTTGCCGGACAATGTATAGCATGCACTTTCATTCGCCAGATAAGGCCAAGAAAAAACTTCAGAGTATGCATTATTTTTCACTATATAAAAGCTTTTATGATCAGATGTGATGATATTTTAGATAGTCAGGGCAGCAGGGGAAGAGAATGCTACAAAGTGTGGCTTAAAACATATAAGGCAACAATAAAAAGGACAGAAAAGACAACTGAACTCCACAAGAACGTTTTACTGCTTTTTAAACAGGAATCACTTCCTGTTGATCTTGCTAACCAATCTGCTCTTTATTAGGGCAAGCTTTGTAAAATAGTTTTTATCACTTTAGGCATAAAAACCCCCTTCATCTCACACATACTACGTTGATGTATTCTAAAAAGGCCAGACAGCTATGAAAACTGACCTTTGACAATCTAAGCAGGAATTTGGCTGGCTTCCTTCTTTGTGTTAGATGAATTTAAATCGCAAAAATGTAAGTCACCTTTACAAAATAAAGAAGATCAACAGATACCAGTAATAAGAAATGAAAATTAAGGCTGGGGTCCCCTTGAATGTAACTGAATTTACTTGCAAAAGTACTACTTTTTTCCAGTTGGCATATTCAAGACGGATCTACATACCCAACACAATTCAGACGAAAAAACATCTAACATCATTTTTACATGATGATGCCAACAGCCAGCTTTAGAAAAATCTAGTATCAGCCCCCTTCAAAAATATTAAATTAGTTCTAAAATTTTGAACTATTATACATTTGAGCTAATGAACATTACTTTCTGTTCATCTACCTCCCGATTTCAAAGCCTATTCACATTCATATTTTCAATCTATTTTTTCAGAATCCCAGAGGCTATGGAATTATTTTGTTTTAAAATGAAAGTGTGCAATATTATACGATCGTGGGATTTCAAGGAAGATATCAAATACTGTGGCATGACAGACTTCTGAGAAAAGACAATACTGCATCAACCCTTCCAGCACTTCATTTTCCTCCTCTCTTCTCCCTTTTCCTCATCTGCTGCCTCTCCTTCACTCCTCTTTTCTCCTTCCCCCTCCCCTTCATCTTTCTCCCTTACCTTCAATTTTAGGGTCAAGATGCCATGAAGACAAGCCAATGTGTTCTGAACGCATCAGCATTTGTCGGTGTTTGGAAAGAAAACCTCTTAAGCTGACCCAACTTTGAGCATTAAGTTGGATGACATACCTCCTGAAGGTCCCTTGCAACCTGAATTATCTTATAATCCTATGAATATGTTATGTTACAGGGAGTAAGAGTGCTAAACAACTGGCGCAAAGAATGGGTGTCAGTGCAAACACAATATGGCAGAATTGTAATATGGCAAACACAATATGGCAGATTTGCAATAGCTTTACAAAAATGAAGTTGCTTCAAATTTATACCTGTACAAGTATAATCAGAAGGAAATCAAGTGATTCTGGGTTCCAACTTTCATATCAAGACGATGTCCATCTCTCTACTTATTTGCCTAAGTTTTGCACGAGCTTACTGTTGAGACTGTAAAAATTAACAGGCAAAGTAATCCATAACCTTTTGTATGCAGGGGTTACATTAAATCGAACCCCCTCTGTTACACCTTATACTAGTTCCAAAGTCAGAATCCCTCCGTGGCCCATTTTTATTAAACATCGAAAACACCATTTTTATTAGTTTTTAAGCAGCTTATGCTCTAGAAAAGAATATAGCTTTCAAAGAGAAATCCTTCATAAACTATTGGAACCTGCTTCTGCTCTTACCAGTAACATCAGTTGCAGTAAATAGCAATAGTATGTTTGCGAGAGCAGAAATAACTAAAGTGAAAAAATATACATATATAGGACTCATTAGCTGATTTTTGTTTAAAATAATAATAATTAAAATATTTCAAGTATTATGCTAAATGGCTACAAAATGTTCCCATTCAAAATGCACTTAAATTCTTTACTTGGAGCAAGTAAATGAAATGGGTCTGTGAGAAAATAATCAAATACAAATAATACCAAAAGGTAAATGGCTCTTCAATGATTCAGACTTGTTTTTAAATCTTTTAATTTAAACTTTCCTTCTTCTTAAAGCCAAAATCAAAATCATTGGTGTAGAGCAACAGGTTGCCATTCTTTCAAGGATGGTGCACTAGAATGTTATTTTCCAAATTCAACATCAGATAGACAATTCTGCATCTCAAAGATCAGTATGTTCTAATCAGCTGACTAGCAGTATCTTGTTCTTTCAGAAAACTGTATTTGGTAAATATTATATTTTTAATATTCTCTTATTTATGGTGAAATACATCAGTGTGACTACAAAACCAATGCACTCATTATGTCCTACTGAAAAACCCTGAAGTGTCATGCTTTCTTATTGCACTGAAGTGAATTTACCCCAAATTTTGTCTACTTATAATCAAGCATATTTAACTTTTTTCCTTCTTACACGTAAAATGGTATCTGACAAGACTGGGAATACTAATGTTTTATTTTTCACTTGAGGAAGCAAAACTTTTACTGTCTTTCCCATCTTCCATTGTGTGTGCTACAGAATATCACTCCCATCAAATGGTCTCTCCTCACGTGTATCAGTTTCCTTACCCACTCCCCTCTTCCAGTCTTTGAAGTTCATCTTCTCATGTCAAGCAACATCGCTTTTAGTCTCATTTCTCCTGTCCTCACTGGGCCTCTTCTGCTGCTGCTCTTCTTTTCTATAAACCTTCTACTCTTGGGCAGCCAGCCCCTTTGCCTTTATCTTTTGCTCCTCATCTGCCCAAACCTGTCTATCACTTACTTATAGCAAAGTATTTGAGTAAGAGATAGGGGAAGGAGAAAAGCATGTATCAATACAAACCTCAAAAACTTCAAAGAGGAGAAACAAAAGTTTTGCCAAGATTAAAGGGAAAGTAACTTCTGCTGCGCTTAGATGTGGAAAAAGTGTTTTTAGCCCAAAGGAAGCACTGTTCCGCATACATGCAAGACAACACTACATCTCAGCAGCATCCAGCCTTGTGAGATAGGGGCTGCTCACTTTCTGCAGAACGTCTTCAGATGAGGGAGTCATTGGTCGACAAAGAAACAAGAACTCAATGTACATCTTCACCTCCCTCCCACAAGCTCAGATTGAGAACTACTGCCTTGCTCAGAGAGGGGAACAGATAACTCCTGCTGAATACAGAGCTCCTTGGGAGCTAAAAGCAGTTCTCTCTTGCACCCCTGCAGGAACCAGAGATGGGCTCCTGTTGAGGTCAGAGCAAGGGCCACAGAAGCACCTGTGATTCACCCTCACAGCTGTTTAGCAGGATCTTGCCTCCAGGGAACCAGCCTGGTTCTTAAGAGGCAGCTCATTCCCAGTGCAGTCAGGAATAGAGCAGATGTCCCTTTCTAAGTACCACATGCTGAGTATGTAAAACGTTAGCTAAGGAAGAGAGCTAAGTGGCTCTGTGCAATAAGCAGTAACATCTCACAAGTAGATGAAGCAAAGACTAAAAGACATCTTCTGATTTGTATCATCTCAATAACTTTACCCCCCAGCCTCTAAATAAGCAAAAAAACTTTTAAAATGTTACATACATTAATTCTTTAGATTATTTTTGTCTCCAGTTCACCTGTCAACAGGATAAGTAATCCTGTTTCAATTATTCAGAAACAAGAAAAGTTCAGTAGGGGCCAGATCATCTGGAAGAATTCTTCTGAAACACGTTACCTGATAAAGTAATATCTTTGCATTTCAGTCATTACAAAAATAAAACCCAAACTGCAAAGGTTTTGAAGACAGATTAGTAGTTCATTGACATTTTAGTAAACAAATATCCACATCTTTTCAGAATGTCTGGATCTGACTTCTAAATGAAGCCGTACTAGTTGCACATAGAAAGGTCAAATTTATAGACTTCTACTTCATCTGAGTTACACTGCAATTATCACAGCACATATAGCTTGATTCTGTATAAATCTGAGATTTATGAAAATTTTAGTAAATGTTTAATATGTTTTGCGGTATAAAATGAGTGCCTCTGGTATTCATATGGTTTATGTTAGTTAAAAGGGCTGAAAAAGCATTCAAGAGTTCATAGGAAATATTCAGGAATTACATCCATCATAAGGTTTTAATTCAGTATTAATAACTGTTTGACTACTTTGTTTTCCTTTCCTTCCTCTTTTTTTTTTTTTAATTTTCTTAGCCCAGTGCGGGGGGGGGGGGGGGAGGGGGAGGGAATCAAAGCAAACTGCAAGCTAAACATTAAGTACAGTTAAATCCTGTGAACACCTAGCTAACTAGGATGTTTTCTATACAGTTTTAAAGCAGGTCACCAACTTTAGATAAGCGCTCTCTTTGAATCGCTGACTTATGTCAATGTCTACTTTCGTCAGGTTACCAGTCCTCTATTGTAAATGCTGATCATCAGCATTAAAGTTTGTGTAACCTTCAATAAATAGACTTTTGTCATAAGAAGTACACATGACAGACTGAAGAAAATGTTCTTCAGTTAGCAATTCTCCTTCCACAGCCTTTTCCTATTAACTACTTTCTCATCCTTCATTTTATGAATGCAATGATGAAAATGAGTAAGCCAAAACTGGATGAGATGCCAGTCCTCTATCCATAATTAAGTTCTTGTCACTGAATGCTAGATATGGGATTTTGCAGGTGGCATAACTTAACACCGCTAAGTATGGTTATGAAGTATTCCTTAGATGTTTGTGGTTCTTTGGGTAAACTAATTTGGATTACAATCAGCATGTGCCCTGCTTTCTTTTTGAAGAACTTTCTCCTTAAATGTGCAATCCAGACTGTTTGCTAAGCAACTCTGGCGTTCGGCAGTATGAGAAAAAAAACAGGCTTTGTAACAAATGTGTTTACAAAGACAGCGCACAGGTACCCCACCCCTGCAGCCTTTAGAATTGTAACAGACGTATTATCCACATTAACAGAATAAGGCATTTTGCAGAATCCTTCTGCTCAACCTATTCCTTTTCATTGTTGTCAGTACCCCAACTCCCCCTTTCAAATCCTTTCCAAATTAGGTAAAGCATAAATTGATTATAATCAGCACAAACTGACTATAACGACATAGAAAACAGACCAATGAAATAAACATAATGAATATCTCTTTCGACTTTGCAGCAGTTGGTGGTTGATTACTAACAAATACTACTTCACTGAATGCTTTAGAGAAGAAAAATTGTGAAGTTAAACAATCCTGTCACAAAAAGAGAAGATAAATTTTTCTTGAGTGGTCAAAACAGTGCAACATGCAGAAAAAAAAACATTTTATGTCATCAAATTTAGAAAAAGAAAATATAAGAAGTTTCAACACATTTTAATGCATTTTTGAAGGACTAGGTATAAGGGAAAATGCCTCTCAAATAACAGGAAAGCTAGCAGATTATGCTATACGGGATTTACTCACAAAAACTGCATTTTTAAAAGATTTTCAGGACAAATATAAAATATCAATTGAACAGAGACAATTTGGATATATCAATTCAAAAAGCTGCATAAAGATAGAAGATTTTAATTCCTGCTAATCCACTCTCAACAACATGTTAGAAACATTGCTGTAAAGCTAATTGTGCCTCCAGTTGTCTAATACAAACACGTCTTTTTGACATAAGAGCAAAAAGAGAGTCTTTCCTTACTGATACTTTTAAAAAAAAAAAAAAAGCAACTCCAGTTTGTACAGATTTTCATAGGTTAACTCATTTTGTTAACATCTAAAACAGAAACAAAAATCATCTTGAGTTTCCAAGAGGATGAATGAATACAGAAGGTACTTCTTGCCTAATCAGTGGCTCTAATAACAAAATAAAGGGCCCTTTTTACTTCTGTGTTAAGCAGCTTTCTGCAGGGTGGCCTTTTGTATTATTCTTACATAGTTTATGAAAGCAAATAGGCAGGAAAATCCATAACCCCTTTCATGAACCTCTGAAACAGATACCAGGATTTAAATGGAAAGAAAAGTTAATGAAATTGTGGGCACCAGCCCAGTTCTCCAGAACAATCCCCTAAGCTTTGTATTCAGAGAACATTAGGAAAGGAAGACAGGATTCCTTTAGCCCTTATGTAGTGAGCAATTCTGAACAGCTGGCTGCTGGACAAACAGCAATACTTTCAGCTTAACTTCATGCTTTGTGTCCTTTTACTACATAAGGTCTTATCATACTTAAGGCCATCTAACTAAACAGTAATGTCATCCATTTCCAGCATGGAAACTTTGTATTAATTAATTTAGAAAGGGAAATACATAGTATCTTCCCACTCTTTCTGTCAACACTGAGCTCTCTGCAGGAGGGAAGACATCAGTGCCTTTCTTTCTGTAATCTCTCCAAAGTATTTTAAGTACTTTATTATATATGAACAAAACGAGACAAGTAGCTTTGAGGAGATGGTGAGAGACAAAAAAAAACTGGGTACCATAGACCCAAGTCTTTCAGTTTGCTGAATCCCCATAAATACTTCAGAAGTTGATCAGAAGCCAACAGATATGATGAATTATGAACTCCTTTTAAGCAGAAACAAATCAACTCACATAAACTTCAGTCAGCTAAACAAAGGCTTAGACTGAAGAAACATCTGCCTCCAGAAACTTAAAAAGAAAACCTATCTTCTACTAATTGCCAGAAGGCAAGTTCACCAGAACAGCTGTCTTAAGGAAACATGCATGTTTCTTGACTAAAATAATACTAGAAAACAATAAAAATGTGATTTAGTTCAAGAGCAGTATATAGCCTAAAACTAAGATTTTCAAACAACAGCCAAATCTTTGCAGGGAGTTGTGCAGCAAATGGTGTACTGACACGAACTGTATACGCTGATACAAAGTCAAAGGAATCAAAGGTGGCAAATGCACCAAGAAAACTGCATAGCAAGGCATCACAGAGCATTTCTTTTTTCAGACAGGACCTATGGAGGTCTCCTAGTTTAACCTCCTTCTCAAAGTGGGCTGTCATCAACTTTTGGTCAGGTCTAGCCAGGTCTTGAAAACCTCCCAACAGGAAATACAACAGCTCTCTGGGTAACCTGTTCTAGTGCTACACTGCCGTCCTAGTGCAACACTCACCTCAGAAACTCTTTTTCTTTCATCAGCACCCACTGTGGATAGACAGCGGTGGTATCAGAGATCCTGCAGATACATCTGCCACATGACTACCTTTAATATCAACACAAGAAACTGGCCTAGCATGATTTTGTTTCCATTCAGAGGTGGATGACTACAGATCTGTGGCCATGCACCTCTTCACCCCCTAATAAAATCTTGATATTGGATTTCCAGCTTCAAAAAATGAATAGTTCATATATTTTGTAGCAATGACAGGCTGTGATGAAAAGTCTCAGCCAAGAAACATATTCTCAAACATAAAATTTATTCTAATATATTCATGTATTTTTCAGTCAGTACAAAATATTAAATAATATTGCATATATATTTCTGACAACTAACTGTGGGAGTGCTTTGCATCACTTACAAATGGAGACACTCACAAATCAGTATATAGCAGCAGAAGATAAAAGATACTCCTTCTGAAGTCACTTAACTTTTAAAGATGTATGGATAACTTATACAAAACTTAAGACACTTTAGCACCACTTCCTACTTAAAATTTATTCCTTTATATTTAATGTAAAAGTATTAAGGTTTTGCTTTCTCAGCCAAGCAATCACAGTCATCACATGACATTGATGAAAAACAATAAATAATATACCACTGCTGATTTCTACCTTAATCAAGTAAGTTAAGTACCATCCGTGCTAGAAAGAGGATATGAACTACTCAGAATACTCAAGTTCAACACCATTCACATTACCACAGCTAAGACTAAGCCTAACAAAGAATTCGGAGCAAGAGCAATATTAGACATATAAAAGCAGTGTATCGCAGGGATTGTTTGGTATATTTGAACAAAGTTTGCCTTTCACACGTGTGCACAAACAAGCTGTGCTTAAGCAAATGCATATGAAGCTAAGATTATAACGAGGTAGTTACCTACTATAAACTTCGGTCTGAGGGTACAGTTTGTCAAGTTTTCCTATTCATAAACTCCACACGGGATGATATGAAAGATTTCTACTGCATCCCATTCTATCTGCAATGTAGCCACTGCTGGACAGAATTATTTCTCTGGACTATACACGTATATGTATACACCCAATAGAGAAGGGAAGATCCCAACAATACAAGTCACAAGACTCAATAAAGTAGCTACACAGAACTGAGAAACATGGGAACTATTTATATCTGCATATACAACACCTATAGGAACAAGGTATATACATGCTCTTTGATATTTCTGAGACAAAAATTCTGCAAATGCCTAGGCCGTTGTACACCCACAGTGCAAAGCAAACATTCAAAGAAGAGCAAGTTAAAGAGGTACTGATATTGGGAGCAAATTCCCCCAAAGATCAGGATATAAATCTGTTTGACAGCAGATAATACAGATACAGCATGGCACAAAGCCTAAACTAGTCAGAAAAGCGTCATCAATCAGATCAATACTGTTATACAAATATAATCCTTTAGATCAGTGTTTCTGGTATAAGAGTAGGCTTATTTTGAATGGGTTATTTTACTTAGAAGAAACCTTAAGCAAATCAAACTGAAAAGACAAGAAGCTGGAATAAGACTCTCTGTACTGAAAGGATTATATTGCATATTCAGGGGAAAAGGATCCTTACTTACAGTAGGGCCATAAAGACTATATGTGAATATAGGAGTATCCAGAACAGAATATTCAGTAATTTTAGGGGGTACTTCTAATAAAACCACCCAAGAGAACTTAAGCTGTGACAGTAACCACAACCTCCATTGTGTACCTGCATAATCCTGAGTATCAGCAGAAATGTGAAATCTAAATAGCCCACAGTCACAAAAATAGAGGATGAACGACAAAGTAATCGTATGGTTTTCAATTCTTTTCTCCCCTTCAGTTCAAAAGGGGTAAGTCTCTTGATAATCAACAGTTTTTGTAAAACCCATTTCTACTGTATTCCAGCTTTAGAAGGCTGTTGAGCATAGGTATTTCCTGCTTGGTATGAAACTAGTCTTTATGGAAGACTTTTTTTTTAATTTTTATATCCATTTGTTCATGATATGCCAGTTTAATAATCTGTCAGGTTTTATAAAAATCAAGTAGAATTTTGTTAATTACATATGTGCATTCTTGAAGCTAAACAAATCATTTAAGCAAGCAAAGCTAATCATCAGATTAAGAAGGTATCTCAGGTGACATTCTACTTCTAAAATGCATATCTTTTGTGATAGACTCTGCTCATGAACGTATTTCGTTCAGAAAATCAACACCAATGCCCTTCCCAACAAACATCCATGGACACAGAAAATAAAGTTATTTTTCCACTGAACTATTTCACCAACTATTTTTCCACAGAAATCTAACAGTTTTCCCCTTTTCCCAACATATATAAATTATTCATTGGAGTATATATTAAAAACATTTAACAGAAAATCGGAGGTGAAATTAGGATGTATTTCAGTATCATGCAAAAACTGCATTTTCACTACATTCCTTTGGAAGACTTTATTTACATCACAATGTGTGCGCTGTAAAAAGTAAAACTAAATTCTAACCCAAATTGCTTGTATTCTAACTAAGTTCTAAGTTCTCTTTGCAGTCAATTTTAAACTGTGAGAAAGTAATACTTTCCAAAAAAAAAAAAAAAAGCAGAAGAGTGACAAATTTTTAAGCACCTGAGAAGGTCATTATCCTAGCAACAGACTGAGCTGTAACTCTGTATCTACTTGAAAATGAAACTGCTTTCTTCATGAAGATGTTGTTCATTCTATTTTTATTTTGCTGCTATGCCGTATGCAGAAAGCAGCATCCTTATTTATCATAAAAGAAGAAAATCATGAGAACTACGTTCAAAAAAAAATGCTAACGAGCCCTTGGAATTTTGTGAGTGTTTATGAATTATATTCCAAATTCTGATTTCCAGGTGGAATATAAATAAATCTGTTGTAGGTAAACAAATTATTGTAACAGTCAACTTGATTGCAACCGATCAATTCTGGAAAATTAAGAATCAAATAAATGTGACCTATGTATATTTTCTGTCACGCTTTCTAAACGTAGCAATAATAGCAAGGCATTGAGGTGCATTCTGCCTAAAATCAAGAAAAACTTAATAAAAATGAGTATTCATTAAACTTGAAAGCATATTTTCCTCACCAGATACATGAAGATACCTTGTACATGTGAATACATGTAGGGCAGGAACAGATTAGAAAGCATCTCAAATATAGTACTGGTGAAAATACAAAACAAAATATCTAACACTACAAATATTTCAATATTGTATTTTTCTTAGTTAGTGGATCATAAATACACGAAAAATTAACCAAATACATCTAATTGTGCAAAAATATTCCAAGAAGATGTAAAAAAACAAGATTGAAAGCAAATTACTCCATACAAAAGCTTTCTACAACAAGGATGTTTTTAATAATTAAGGTACTTCACCTTGGAGTCAACCTAACCAGTAGGCAGGGACAGTAGCTTGTTTATGCAACTTGAGGAGAATCTGGAAGCAAAAAAATAAGATACATACGGGAAGGCTGCAGGTTGTGACTTCTTGTATTTATCACAACAAAAGGATACACTCACATAGGAAACATTCTTTTGGCTCTGGTGCTAATGCTACATAAACAAACCAAATCAGTAATTCAAGATAACGCAACCTTTAATCTAATGCAGGGACTCAATGCAGTTGGGAATTCTTCTTGCATTCTAGCCTGGCTCCTGGACAGGAAAAAGGGGAGGAAAAACCATGGAGGGCATCCGGCTGAGGACACTCCAGTTTGTAATGGCCTCCACAACCACAGACATAACAAGTTTATCAAAGCACCTGTCTCCATGTACGCAATCTACTATGTACTGATTAAGACAGACAAATACAACAGCATTACTCACAAGGGCACAGGTTTGTGAGACTGGGGCCTTAATATTCACATGTAACGTATTAATAAACTGAAGTGACTAAAATGTTCCCTTGCTTTCAGGTACAGCATGAAATCTTGCATTCAGGGCTCAGCTAACCAAGGCTCAGATGTATCTGAAGTAATAAAAATATTTATGAAGTATAATGTCACTAGCCAACATTTAATAATATATATTTTTGCTGTCTAACCAGATAAAACACTCACAAGTTTAGATGTAATGGCTTTTAATAAACTTTAAGTCATGTTATTGACTTTTAATAAATTTATACAATGATCATCTAAATCTATTTACCCTGTGTCTATAAATCATTTCTATTAAATATAGTAAATCATGGAACAAATTAAATAAGCTTAACTGATAAACATGCTTTGAAAGAGCATTTTAAATTATAAACATTGCTTGAAAGTGTCAAAAAGTAAAATCAGCTGAAACAAAAACAAATCAGCTGAAACAAAAACAAAATGCATTACTCTCTTGAACTGTTTTTTTCAAAAAAAATCTTAAAAAACATAAAAGCAATTTAAGAGTTTAATCTAGAGATATGGCCTATGAAACATAAATATAAAACAGACTTTGAAAGCTCTGCTGCACAGAGATATAGTTGCTTAAAACAATCTTAAACCAAGCTTTATTGTTTTGGTTTACCATATCATAATTTTAGTTTTAGTCTTAGATCGCAATCACTTTGCAAACAAATTCGAGCCTGTTAGGTAGCACATGCTTTTATGCGAGAGACATTTGGTTTCAATGGGAAGTTCTGCATAATGAATGAAAAAAAGACACCTCACATTTTCTGTATTGATTTATCATTTGTGATTTTTCAGAATTGCCAGCACTTCAGAAAGCCATACTTTCAAAAGAAGTTTGCTCTCGTTAGGCACCAAAATAAACTCAGACCTTCTTAAACTACACTGAGAATCTGTACTAATAAATAGTATTCACTCCTTAAAATCTAGCCTACTGCAGCCACCGTAGGCCCTAACTCCAGCCTGAAGTTGGAGCAATGAAAAATGTTTCAAGCAGAAGACGCCACAGACAATAGAGCTGTGGCAGAACGCAGCAGGTTAGAAGATGACAACCAGTGATTCCTAAATGGAATTGCCATGGAAAGCCCTAAAAATGCTTCTTAGTCCAAGTTACATGGCTCATTTGTGCCACTGTAAATTGGCCCTATTTAATCTCTGCATTGTTTTTTCTGATCTGTTTAAGCCTGTCTCCAAGAACACGGTTATATCTTGGAAAATATGCATTTTGAAAAACAAATCATTCTACATGATCATCATTGTCATTGATCCATTTAAAATGGTTAATATCCAAGATGAGAAAAACATTTTAAAAAACCTTTATGCAAGTCAGACTAAGAATTGCGATAATAAATTTTCCCAAATATAACAGAAATCTGCATGCAGGAAGGCACTTTCTCTGGAAATTCAGAGCAACTACCTGTGAGGAATTCAGCCCGCCATTTGCTTTTAGAAAGGAAAAAAGGGTAAAGCATACACATCCAGCTATGACCAACTATACACCTGGAATCAGTGGATGATCACAACACCTTAAGATCTAATCTTCAGGTGCTCCTTCAAAAAAAAACTAAGCAAAATAACCTACATTTCTAAAACCAGCAAGGCTTACTACTTGTAGTGCTTTGATTTATTTCACCTTTCTTCTTCCATTGTGGAGAAATTGAGACATTCCACATTAATTTAAGCCTGCTATGCCACTGTTCTTCCCCTATCCTCTCACCATCTCTGCCAAAGAAAGGAGTAACAGGGAATAAGTGTGTGTTTCATTACCATGCACATTTGTTAAAAATATAATCATAAAATATGCTTTTAATTTTGTTCATGCAGCAGCAGCTGAATGTGTTATGAATGGGCTACAAACCATACTGCAACAGACTCGATTTCACTTTAAAGCTGTTTTGAGGTAACGACCTAGAGATTACAGGGTTGGTTCATTTTTAATTAATGAATTATTATTGAATTGAAAATACTTCAGAAAAGTAATTGACAAAAATGAATTGAGCACTATGTTCTGTCCCTCTCTGACACACAGAGAGATTAAGTCAAATGGGAAATTAATATAGTATGGAGCACTCTGGTATGAAGCGTATTTCTGATACTAAACTGAAACAATGTGTTAAACAAAATGAGAGCATTAAAATTTATTTCATTGGCTTTGTGTATATTACACAGTAGTGTATCTAATTGAATTACCTTAATGAACAACATAAAATCAGAGCTGTGATTCTACTAAAGCTCTTGTTCCTCAGCTATTACACATGACCTCAACAGGACTACTCAAGCATTTTAACAAAGTACATACATGGTTGCTGCAGCTCCAAAAGTTATTGTAAAAATAACTTATAATAATAATTTCCAATAAAAAAAGTTTCCTTACATATTTTTAAAGCAATTTAAGAAAATATTGCTTTTTAAGTAAGTAGTTCCCTAAGTTATTTATTAAAATGATGAACAACTTGTGCAAAAATAAACAGCTCCATGTTCATAAAATGCCTTACTAGATATTAACTTATCCTGTATCATATCTCATATATACACACACACACATATATACATTCACATACATACATACACATACAAAACAAAATCTGCTTACCTCCTAGATAACAAAAAATGAAGGGATACTGGTATAGACCTTCATGTTTAGAACCCAACACAAAACCAGGTGAAGCTGAACGCACAGGACACGAGGGTGCTCCTGCACAAGGTACTGCCGTAATTTGGAGGATTGACAGCCCTACTGTCTAACATTGCAATGGCTACAAATCAGCCTTTAAACAAAATTTCTGACATTATGGCTCAAATAAGAGTACAGCATTCGTTAACCTCAGCCATATGCTTCACTTGTTCCCTATAAGCAGGACTGAATTCTGACTATAATCTTTACACTATAGTTAAAAATACAAAGAGATGTAAAATAGTTTTACTAATTAAACAAAAAGAAAAGATTTGGGAGACGCAAATATAGAAAGAAAATAATCTAAACTTTGTTTACCAAGCCATTAGTTAAGATGGAAAATCTCAAAAACTTGACTGAAGGTATGATTCATTTTCTGTACCACATTTTACTTAACACCATCCAAAATAATTTACAGAAAACCTATATTCATCAATTGGGATCACAACTGGGCCAAAGAGTCTGGTGACAAGCATAAAAGGAGGAATGTCAGATACGTGCTGCAGATAAGAATACATTACAAAAGTAATATATTTGGCCAGATGTTTTTCAAATATCATAGAACAGAGGCATAAGAATTGCTCTGTGTCAGCTCAGATTGGTTTTACTTTTTCTTTTTTCTTTTAAGGAGTAACAGACTATTTTAATTACTAAATCACTTCCAGTCTTTCAAAAAAGAGACCAGAGCCGTAGTTAGAAAATTACAAGAGGACTATTATGTTGCATATGGCAACGCACTACACAAGTCTCCACAAAAATTATTCTTGCTCTACAGCAGAATGTCGCGCTCATAAGATTCTTTGAAAATATAGGAACACCAGCAATTTTTGAATGATAGCTGTATACCCATATATATTAGCTTTCATATTTTAGATCAGATAAACTGAAAAGAACGACATGAACAAACCTTTATTTCTGTAGTCAAAATTCCTCAAAATTGACGCATGCCAGCAGGCACTGGTTCACATAAATCTGAAATACATTTTTAGGAGGACAAATCTGAACTTTATAAACATAAGAGTCTAGCAGGGGGTAAGCAATGGAATGCTCAACTGAAGGATTTTGCTACTCCTTTTTATGTAATTAAAAAAAAAAAAAATCACTAGAATGAGCAAAATTAATCTAAAAGGATCAAACCTTCATTTTATTCATTTCTTCAAAAAGCACCTCTTCCCTCCAAAACTAGCGCTATCAACAAATGCCTTACATAGAGGTCCAAAACAATCTGACCCACAGTCTGCTACGGGTTTGTTGTAACATATTTAGCTTAATTGGTTTTGAACCAGGACTCCAATGAATATTCATTTGGACAGAGCATAAATCAAAAGAGTAAAATTTCTTCCTTATATCTCAAAAACATCAGTAAGAAGAGATGTCATACTAAAATAAGGAATGAAGTAGTTCTGCAAACCTGGAGAAAACTTATGGGACAAAAGCTACCACAGTTCTAGGCAATGGACTCTTCTCAAATCTTTCCCATATTGCATAACACAAACATAAAACTCTAAGATTAAAATGACTAATAAAAGAAACATTTCCATTCTGAAGTCACAGGAGCTGGATGTAAAACTTGGGATTTGCTACAGTATTTTCTATACTTGAAACACAGTGACATATTTATTTTTTCTTACTTACTGTTCACTACAAGAAACACTAAAGAATGCAAACAGTTTCAGGATTTGCACACACAGAAAAGCTGTACAGCTACACTGTGGTTCAAGGGTTCAAATCAACTACAAATATAAATTCAGACCCTGTTCAAAAGTAAACAGTCTTTCTTAACCCATTATCTTGATTCTAAAAGTTACTTCTGAAAAAATACCTCTAAAACCCCTGGCTATGAGATATTTTGCAGTACTTGCTTACAGTTTTACATCTCCATGATAAATAAGAATGAAACTGAAAATAATGTCCAAAGTCAAGATAAAATCTGTAAGACAATCTGAATTATATTTTCTGAGACATTAGCAAATAAAAGTTTGGAAAGCTTAATTCTGAATATTATTTGAACTCCCTTGCACTACCAAAGTCTTTCTTTTTTAGTTCACTGATCCATAAGCAAAATTATTTTAAGCATGTCATAAATATCCTACCATACACTTTCATATTAAAATAAGTTCTTGCTATTTGCTTAATATAATACCACACTGGTCAGTTACAAGTTTCTGGATTTTAGGTGAAGTATGCCTGGGAATCCTAACTTTTTATTTAATAAACTATATCAATTATCATCAGGTTTCCACAGACTCTTTAACAAGCAAGGCCTAAGTTTTTAAGCTATGCGTTATTGTAGAGAAGTAGATTTTTACATCTCAATATTAAACAGTTGCGCATTTTGAATGAAGACATTTACTGAACGCATGTATGACTGTCCACATTTTCCTGTTTCTTCCTCTTTCCCTTAAACTTTAAAGGTGAGAGAATGGAGAATAAACATCATTCTAAAAACAGTTAAGTCCCACACTCCAACCCAACCGTAATATACAGAGACCAGCATGATTTACACTTGCAGTACTACAAGTCATACCGAATATTTCCACTTTATTTGAGGAGAAAAAGATGGGTCATTGGCTAGAATACTAACGTGAAAACAAAGTTCAGGTTCTGGCTGTGCCATCTCTCTCCCATGCAACCTCCTTAGGCACAACAGCTAACCTCAACTGTTAGTGGGTATGACTACTGTCCCATGTCACAAGTCACCCCTGTATTTAAACAGCTGAAAAGCTTTAAGCTAGGTATTACAGTAAAAGCAGTGACATAAACATCTAAGACAAAATGAGACAATTAGGACTGATCCCATTTGCAGAGAAAACTTGTGCAAGAGAGCTAGGTTTAAAAATAACATGCTGAGAAACAACTGTACTGCAACAGCCTGTTCATCACAACAGATTTTATGGAATGGCAATCTATAGTGTTTCAGAAACTGCACAAACAAGAGGAAAATCAAAACAATTTGATTCCATAAAGCAAACAGGAAGAGAAACGAAGATGCATGTCACAAACACTGTCTTTGGGTATTTTTTGTTTTATTTTTAGTTTCAATGTGTGCTAAACAATTAAACACACATTAATCCACCTAATGCCATTACGTCACCTCTTCTTCTTCCTTCCATAAAAATCACTAAGTAGCGTTAGGCCGAACCTAATCAAGATTTTCTGTGACAAACAAAAGCCAGTACTGAGTAATCTCAAAAATTTATATCCCAGCTATTATGTTAAATGGTTATGTACAGACATATCTGTCATTGTCTTGTAAACAATTACAACTGACTGGATAAAGACAGATGGAAAACTTGCTGCCACAACACACATCATTTGTTCAAAAACCCCTTTTCATGACCTTGGACTTCCTAAGCCTTGATGAAGATCAGAGATACAGTCATCTCAACCCGATTACTTCAGAAGCAGTCATTAGTGCTGATTAATGTCAAAAAGAAACAAAACACCATGTGTTAGTCCTGAATTGGGCTCAAGACATTGTCGCAGAGTTGTGGAAAAGAAATTTTCTAGTAATAAGAGGGACAAATGAACAAAGACTGATTATACATTCTTTCAGATGGTCAATATCTGAAGTGAAGAAGGACTTGATATTAGAACTGAGATATCCCAAGAAACCTGTGCTGAATTCTACATCCTTATCTTTTCTTCTGTGGGAACCTGGTCTGCAAACGTACCAACTGAAATTAAATGTATAATTCAATATATGGGGAAGTGGCAGAATCAGACCCCGCTAGGAAGAAAGGGGGAAAGATACACTAGACAACAAGCTCTTCTTAGACAAGGACTCTACGTGCACAGGCAGTATTAAGCACAACAAAAGATCCTAAATCAGGTGGAAGCTGAACAAATTATTACATTGTGTTTCAGTGCTTCTAGCACCAGACCAAAAATGCAGCTTCCTCATATTGCAAAGCATTGATACGGTATCACCGGGGGGGCTCAAAAGGTAATTTTTTTTTTTTTGGACAGTTAACTTATACTGGAAAGCTTGAAGCTACATAACATGCTCTCCATCCATTACACTGAGTTTTCAAGCCAAGTCCAGGTTTCAGGTGTCCTTTCATAGCGAGAAGAGTAGTATTTAGACATAAATTTCAGTGTACTAATTTACCACAGATATAGTAGCATGACAATGTCTAATTCAGATTGGATTTGTGCTGCAAAGAGATCTGGCACTGAAACCACTGATTCTGTTGAGAAATTTAAATAATTCAGTAATACAAACAACAGAAAAGTCCCTGGCCTTAGAACTCTACAGGCCAACAGACACGTACCATGATTTGAAATCTTGGAATAAGTAAATATGCGCAGACCGGAAGTGAAGTAAGTCGCAACAAAATCTCCCATGACAAAGGACATGGCAATATGATTAAGGCAGTCTCTCTTATTTACCTGGATTTTTTGCACAGCACTGTACTGTAGAAGTATATAGCAGTGCTCTTTTGAACGGAAGACACTTCAAAGTCATGTCTTCAAGCAGATATATAGCACAAGAACAAACAAAAGGCTTATCGAGAACAAGAAAGCTTTGGCTTTGCATGCACAGCAAAATCTTTGGATCTAACAGCTCTGTGAAACAGAACACAGAACTAAAGAATAGAGTCAAACATTTCTCTGGTTTTAGCATTGCTGCTTCATCTCTTGTTCCATTTTCCTGAACATAAAAGTAACCTTTTTCAAGGCCTAGTAAGACACTCTTCATAGCAGATTACTAATAAAAAAGTTAAAACTTTTCATTGCAGAATGAACTAGGTTTTTCCTCTCATTAAGAAAAATAGAAATTACTGTTTTCAGAGTGAAAAGAACTCACCTCCAGTCAAACAAGCAACATCAATGCTTGTGAACAGCCAACGCTTGGTGAACAACAGCCTTCAAGCAAACTGTTATCTTCTGCATTTGAAATTAAAAATTCTCCACTCTTCACACTACCAAGGGTACATATTTTTTTAAACTCCATTGAAATATTTAGCTAGAGGACTTGAAAACGTACTCATCAAAAAGACAGACATGTTGAGAGATTCTGTGGAGAAACAGAGACACCGCAACCTCTGAAAAGCCGCAAATAAGAAATCCCATTCACACTTAGGCATGCACCAGTAACATGTAGTGTCTCAAAAGTAAAATTAATGTCAAATTTGTCATTAAAGTCGATAAAATTTATCTTGTACAGCAAATCTGGTTTGTCAAGCTTACTTATGCATATTTGATACCCTAGTCCATTCTTCTAGTTAATACTTCTGAACAGAGATATAATAATACTCTTTGTCTCTATGCTATAAATAGCAAATCCCCATTCATATTCTTGAAACATGCACGTTGAGAACAAGATATAACTACAATTATTTGTATCTTTTTAAAAACAATAAAATCATCTAATTAAGTCATCTCTAATAAGCTGGACTCTTATTTATATTACTGTAATATACATATGCAAGAATTTTAATGTATCGTGTAGAATCATTCCAGATTTAACAGCACACCTTAAAGTACTTTTAAAAAAACCATTTTCAAATAATCTAAAGATTACGCTGGTGAGGGGAATGGGCTTGAGGAGTGGAGAGATCCTGCAGGTAAATAATTTGCTGACAACAGGAATTCAGCTTTTATGATCACGGGACCCTGTTCGAGCATAGAGGACTGCTAGGAAGAGACAGGATCCTCCTCAGGGTGTGGGACAAAAACATCTTTGCCAACAGGCTGGCCAGCCTGGTGAGGGGAGCTTTAAACTAGGAACAATGGGAGAAGGGAGATGACAATCCACAATCAAGTGAGGAAGTTGTAGACCAGGCTGGCAAGCAAAGGGTGCAGGGTAAGGAGGACAAGAGAGATCTTGAAAACAACAAAACTGGGCAGAAGGAGGCCCATCCCAAATGCATGCATATGGTATTACAGGGGAAGCTCTTACACCTTTCCTGTGAAATCAGCACCACTAGGTGCCTCTCTGAAGTGCCTATGCACTAAGGCACACAGCGCAGGCAACCAACAAGAGGAATTAGAGGTCTGCATGCAGCTGCAGGACTGCAGTCTCATTGGAATTATGGAGACATCATGGAACAGCTCAGATGACTGGAGTTCTGTAATGGAAGTATACACACTCTTTAGCCAGGATAACATTCCTAACACTTTAACAGTGAGAAAAATACATCAACCTCCCCTCAAGCTTTAAATTATTCAGGTCTCCTAAATTCTATTTCTACACAAGGAAAAAAAAAGCATTTTTCTAAGAACATATTCTGCCTCATCTCATTTTCAACAAATACATCTCAGTCTCAGTGAAGGAAAACCTCATTCGTTATAAAACTTAACAAAAAAACACCTCCCAAATAGTCTGATAAATACTGGGAATCACTCAATATCAAATATCAGTATCCCTCAGTAACAAAAAAAACACAGAAGGATTCATTTTTCAGTGCTGTCATTTTGTAGGTCACTCACCATCAAAAAATGGCAGATTTATGAACAAGGTCTTTGTTTTTATTATCTGTCAGGTAATTAACTATGAAACTCTTGTTACATATAAACTCCATGCCATCCTCAGTTGCCACAGGCTTTAATATGTTCAGAGGATAGTCTCTGCCTACATTCAGATATGATCTAATATACAATACAGTCACAAATATATCTGTGATCTTAGTAATAACTTAGCAATAACCAAATAAAAAAACCAGTTTGGCTTATCTATATAAACTATTTACAATTGAATCTAGATATCTCAAATATAATAACGAAGCTACATATTTCTAGTTTCTACTGTCATATGCAAACATTATTCCAACTACTCAGTATGGTCTGAGACAATTAATATTGATAGAATGTAATCTGTCCCATAAACTGGGTAGCTTGAATAAATCTCCCTTCATAACTTTCTTTACAAGGAACTGTAACACAAGATGAATTCTTGAATGCAAAATATGATTAAATTAAACCATAAAGCTGCATTTGATCTCCAAGGTGTTATACATAACCAGTTCTGCACACAGATTGTGTGTGTATAAATACACACACACACACACACACATATATATATTATTACAATGTCTTGCCTGTCACCTAAGCAATAACAATGGATTCCAAACTCATTTTTATTCCAAACTAAAATTTATTTCTCAGGTAGCTTCTGCAGATGATAGAAAAACATAAGAATGACCACATAGCGCAATAAGCCCAATATTACCATAAAACACAACGGAATTAAGCAGCATGATTTGAACTATTTTATCTACAAATCATCATCTCCCCTTTACAAAACAAGCCTGTAATGCTGCAAGTAATAGCACAGGGCTCTATTCCAAGAGATAACAGCCAATTAAGTCCCACTGAACTCGCACTGAAAGACGTGAACTCGTGTAGGAGTTTGCTGTATGAAATGGTAGCCCATGGAAGTCCATAGCAAATACCAGTATTTGTCAACGTCCTTAGCCAACGGATAAGGAAAGGAAGCCAAAGTTTTCAAGTGCAGCTTTAAATGTCACATATGCAGCCTAGAACCATTTACAAACTGAGATAGCTTTTGGTGTAGCTTTCAAAATATCAGGTGCAAAGTTTAGGGTAGCAAGGAGCATTTCTATAATACTGAAAAGTTGAAAAGTTTATATGTTTTTATATATATATATATATATACAGACACACACATACACACACACACAACACACACATATATATATGTTTTTCAACACATTCTTCCTAACAAAGGACAGACTGCAGAAAACATGCAGAGCAACTGTGGGCCAAGAACTTCTGTCTAGCTCAGCATTTCTCTATGGAGGCTGTTGGAACAGTTGAAAGTTTATACTGCTAAGAGGTATCCTAGTTTTTGGAGGGTGGGGGGGGGAATTTTGTATTGTTTCTTACACCTTTTTAACTAAAAGTGAGAGAACACAGGAAAAATCTAAGTGAGATTTTTCAGAAGCATTTAAGCAGACTTGAGAGCACTTCAACAATCAACACATTCAAAATCAAAAAGTCTAGGTGGAGTGTGTTCACAGAATTATTAAATGAACACTATCTCAACTGCTCGACTCACAATACCTACACATATGATTTCAACATCAACACCAAGCCCAACAACTGAGTGACAGATCTGAAACAGTCTTGAAAGAACTTCCTGGCACAAGCTGAAATAAAAGACGTGTATCTCTCTCTTTATTGCTGGATTTTTAGATTAAAAAATTCACAATAACAGCAGTCAAATTTTATTGCTTTACATTAGATGTGACTGATTTTAACATTGGGATTATTTTCCTGTTTTTGTACTCAGATGATGATGCTACAAACTATCAGTTGAATTACCTACTTGCTTTGGCTCTTCAATACTCTAGAATTTTTTTAAAGGATGTGAATTCCTTCTGATATTCTTACAGTAAGATGTCGGAAATTTTACATGAGACATGCGCCAAAAATTAACTTTCAGAAGCTATTCCAGACCATCTGGAGAAGATGCATTGCAAGTACAAAATAATTAATACCACCTTAACTAAAACACTAAGCATACAGTAGTCTGGCCTTTCCTTCATATAATTAAAAGCTTTTAAAGTATGAGATTATTCAGAAGAGATTATGAATCACTCAAATTACTTCTAGATTTGTTTTTTCTACTATTAGAGCTTTTTTTTTTTTTAAATATATAGCAGCGCTGTTTTTCTCAAAACTATTGATTAGAATTCTAAATGCACAACTGTAGCCTGAAACCTCACTTTCAGGAAGAGCTAAAATGAAACTCCTGACCTTATCCAACGTGAGATTGGAACATTCACAGTTCTTAAAGTGGAAATCTAAAAATACTGAAACCACACATGGAAACAGTAAGTAACTTTGACAGAAAAATTTCTCCTTATCTCATATTTTTTCACAACTGATTTATGGATGGAAACAAAATCTTTACCTGAATTCTGCATATTGGGAAGGCGGGGCGGGGGGGGGGGGGGATAGGAGGACACTTGTATAATGCTTAGAATGAGTGTATACACAGTACCGGCATTTCTAGCAGAAACATTAGATTTCAAGGTACATTTTATATACACAAGCCTCCTCGTATTGCCTTGCTGAAATACTACATGATCCATAAAATCCTCATAAAACGTCAATGAACAGCTCACAGAGGTCCACTAATGCTGTACAACACTTGACAGTACATCAGCAGTGATAAGCTTTTTACTTTATGGTGAGGAGGGTCCCAGCCTCCCAAACACACAAAACTCTTGCACTTAAATGTAAGGTTATTTGAGTCACGTTTGCCCACGTTTCTGAAATAAACTGCCTAATTTAACAAACACAAACTAAACTTGCATCTTTGTTTATTTTCGTCATATATGAATTGATCGAAGAATCTGGGCAACCATAAACTCTGGAAACAACCAATAGCTTTAGAAGTAACTTCTTAAAGAGCTTAAATACTAAGCAAGAGAGTTAAACAGAGTTTCATGAAGCAAGCAAAATTAAAAACTTTGTTTTTAAAAAACTGTGAAGGTCTGATGGTTTTAAAAACTGATTTCTGATATTTATTTTCTTTTACTTTGATCAAGAAAACCTAAAAATCATCAGAGTTCTATCAGCTATCTATTAAGTTCACATGATATAGATTGCTGCACAAGTAAGTGTACTTAGATATGCCATAATAATAATAATCAGCACTAAATTTTCTTTTTTTTTTTTTTGAATACTTCACTAACACATCTAACAGGGAGAGGGGAAAAAGAATTTTCCAAGGCAAGAATAAATTCACATCAGCAGTTATCTAACAATCTGATATGGGCTAATCTTGTTGAACATAGGATGAATAGACAGTTAACTTTACTAAGGTGTTGGGTGAAAGGCTATCAAGTCACATCCAAGTCTCACAATTACCTGTTTCTTACATGGTGATCAAGCACTCATAAATTCAAGTCCACAAATCCATAGTTTTTAAACTCCAGGTCTGCTGTTGAATCCGATTTTTAATTTGATTACGTCAATTGGCTTATACAATTAATGGAAACACAAAAAGGTCCTGAATGTGCAATGGGACTATGTCTGTTTATATCAGTGTAAGCCCTGTTTCAGAAGTTCTAAAAACATATTCAGTTTCAGAATAGGCATTGGCATTTACCGTCTCACTTTGTACGTTGAAATGAAATGTGCTGCCAGCTTTCAAATTACTCTCTATATTTCAGACATCAGATATGTACATTCATAATCCACCCTTAAGTAAGATCTCAAAAGATGAAAACAAACAGCTGGAAGCATTGGTTGCTAACTCTTAACACTGACAGCTATGCTAGAATTACTCATTTTATAAATCAAAAACGCTTAACATTGCTTTTAAAGCCACATAATGAAATAACCATGAATACTAACAGAAGTATCTAACACTATAAAATACACTACCTGATCTGACTGCTGTTTCTGAGCTCAAGAGAAGACCAAGCTGCAAACTGAGAATAGATGTTGTATTATTTTTCTCCATAAGCAACCTAACGGGTTCCCTGAAGACAATTACAAAAAAGATAACGTACATCATCTACAAAACATTTCAACCTTCAACAAATCCTCTTTTCCTTCCCTCCCAAATCAATAACAAATAATGTTTTTAAAGAAGCTGTTCCCAGAAGAGAACACGAGTGAATGTTAATAAATTTGAGTGAGACCAACACATAGATTCTTTTGATATGTTTGCAGTGTTTTGCTACTGAGGAAGAGGAGAAAGAGGCAAACTCTGGCTCAGTTTTAATCACTCTCAGAGCTGCAATCTTTTTTGTACCCAAGCACAGAAAGTATACCTTAAATCAAAGATTAACTAAACATGAAAAGTATTTGCAACTTCTGTGTAATTTCTCAGTGCCTACATTTCCTTTTTTGGAAGCAAGATTATATTATAGAAGAGAACTTGTAAGAGCTCCACTTAAGAAAAAGAACCTTTGTCAACTTCTATCTGGGGAACATTTTCAAATGTTTGCATAGGTTAGCCAGCTCTTTCACATTCTGACCAGTGCCCTCACATCCTAATGAGGGCATTCTGAGTTGCATATTCACATGCACTCAGAGTGCTACTACAAAAGAATTTTACTGTCAAGTAACTTAAAAAGTCGTCTCCTTACATCCTTCATTTGCCTACTTTTTTCTTCTACCACACTAAACAAACTATTCTCTTTCCTCTGAATTCCAGCCATAATCCAGCCTTCTATCCTACCATCTTTTATCAAGTATTAAGATGTCGGCCACTGAGCTATGGCAGCATTTTTTGCTCAATTAAAAATAAAAAAATAAAAGAAGAAAATTTTCAAATTTCTTCTCATTTTCCTGTACATGCACTGGGGAAAAACTCCCAGAAATATCCATTAAGCTACTCATTCTCTTCCAGATATTTGCCCAGTATTCTCCTTTACCACAAAGGATACAAAGCTCCAGCAGAAAATGTTGAGCTGATCAGCTTTAGTCTTCTATCACCTCCCTGCTCAATTGTTATCTCTTTTCTTAGACTCGAAAACCCTCATTGCAAAAGGCATCACACTGTTATGTGTTTATCCAGCACCTAGCACAATGGACTCTGCTTCATAATTATTGCTTTACTGCAATTGCTTACTGCAATTACTGCAACACAAACAATATTTTAAGCGGTTGAAACATCAACTCTAATTTGAAGATAAAATATTTAAAGCACTTTTTCTAACAGGCGGAGCCAAGTGTTGGGATTACAGGTTACTGTGCTGAGAACTGCCACATAAAAGGAGTCTTTTCCTCGGGTGAGGGTCATGAGGAGACAGTCCCATCCACCCAGGTACAGCCTTTAATCCAAACAGATTATGCTGCCCTCTAGTGGTCCATCAAGATGTTAAACTCCAAAAGTCTCACCATAGAGCACGTGAGAAAAAGTAAGAAAAACTGACCAAGGTGACTAATTCACATTTTTGTCTTCAAACTTAGATTTGCCCAGCTGAACACCACACTTACAAGAAAGTAAAAGAGCCAGAATGCTGTCGCAGAGGTAAGGGAAGTATGCTGGTGTCTTTGCTTGAAAGGACTGCTGTAGACTTTGTAGCAGAAACACAGAGGCCAGTCACACTCCGCTAGCAGTTGAACTGATAAATTTAAAACTTAGCTATCCCTCAGTTACAATGGGGAGAAAAGGACAGTGCAAATGATCTATAAAAACACTGAAAAAAATGGAAAAAGTTAGCTTTTAAAACCTTATGCTATCTAGCATATCTAGCTATCTAGCAGACTATACATTATGAGTCCGCCATTATCTCAGATATGTCAGATAGACAACACATTAAATTCTGGCTAGAGGACACAAGCTGTACAATGGATGCATCCTCTCATCATATAGCAGAGATTTAAGTCTAACGAGAAACTTTACAGAACAATCTTTAAAAAAGCAATGAAGACATTTTACAGCAAGAAATACGAGAACACTGAAGCAGATGAAGTATCTCCTTTAAAGACAATGTTGGCACTCTAAAATTTAAATTATATAGCAACTGGAATACTAAAGATATTACTATATTTTACAAGAACATTATGAAGACTAATGTCATCAACAATTTTATGTTTTTATCCAATAGCATAAGCAGAACACTTGGAGAAAAAGGTAGGCCCCAAATCTTTGTTATTAGTATAAATATGCTAATGCATATGGATTTCATTACTATAATATTTGATTATCATATTTAAAAAGTTAAAATAGATTTTTCAAAAATAAAAAATATTGGCTCCAATTGAAGTAAAGGCAATAGTTTCATTGATCTATGTAGAAAGAGGACAGGATTTCTTTAGAAAGGTATCAACATTTTAGATATCAAGATTTTAGATATAGTTTTTAAAGACATTCACATTCCCAAAATGGGCACAATATTACAGAAGCATGCTGAAAATCAGAAACATATAAATTTTAAACTGGACAGGGCATAAAAATCAGTTTGCTCTAAGTGTGAATATTATATACGCACTGTAGGAAAGCTCACACCTGCTAGTGCAAAGAGCAAACTCCTGAACTAGACATTCAGTTATTACTCATAGTGGCAGGCATTCAGTCTATTTTGAAGTATTCAGAGGCAAGTGAGAAAAAACAAAATGAACATGACCATAACCCCAGCATTTTTTCCATGTAATTTTCTGTTTTTATGTTGCTGAAGTTGAAAAACAGGCAGATTTTCTTGATAACTAGATATCCAGCTGCGATGAGGACTGAGGGCCAGCAGCACACAAATGTGTCTGCATCTGTGTAACCTCAATGACATTCAGACTAAAAGGCGTATATGGAGTCAACATTATGAAATGGCAACATGATAAAAAGGAGTCTGTTAAAAAAAACTCTAACCCCTTTTTACAGGCAATTTCCAGGCAAAGACCAGCAAGAAATGTGTCACCACTGTCTTCTCTACAAAGTGTCATTTTGTACCAAAGCATCACTCCCAAGTACATCTTATCGACCATTAAAGGACACAGATTTCACTATACACTGGCTTCCCCACAAAAAATACCCCTGTTGATGATTTTGAGACACGTTTAGAAGAGGATCCCTTTGTGGATCACATTTATCATCAGCCCTGGATTTTTGCTGAACGTTGTCCCAAACCAAAAATGCTAGAGTGAATCATAAAGCAATCTTTCCTCAGCAGTAATTTTTTGTAAAGAATGACCTGCACCTCCATGCTTTGGACTACTCAACAGACCCTATTCCTCTAGATCTCTGGCTTAAAAGAGTTAAATAATATCATTTTGGCTCTCTGACCCCATGAACATGGAACACAAAAATGTGACGGGGCAAAGAAGCAAAGGTACCATACCACAACAATATCAGGAGGAAGAGGAGAAGATGGAGAGAAAAGATTTAGGTTATTGCATTATATGATAGAATCTAATATAAAAACTAAAGTTAAAAATCTAAAATTAAATTAAGATATTAGGTGACAAGACACCATGCTGACCTAGGACGTGGAACAGTTGTATATAAGCAGAACGCAAGATAACTGACAACCTTAACTAACATCTTCGACAGAGAGATTAAACATCACTTAAATATATGTCAAATTAATCTTTTTTATAAGGAATACCGAAACTAGTAGATGGGCATGGTTAGTTACCATATGAGGAATACATTCTCATGTATTCTTCTAAAGAAAAGAAATTAAGTCACTCACAGAACGGGAAATGAAAAAATAAAACTCAAGAACTGAGACAGTATAAAGAATTCAGTCCTCACAAACACTAGCAGTCAGTAATAAAAGCTTTATCACCTCTTTCAGAAGCTATATAAAGACTATCATCTTCCAGCAAATAATATACCCACCAAAAATATAAAGCCACTTTTAGTAAGCAACATAGACATAGGAACCCTGTACAAAGAAAAAGCCAAAACAAACAAACAAAAAACAACAAAACAAGATCAAATAGTTCAAAAGAAACGAAGGCCAGAATTACATAGCGGGCTATTTTACATTCACCAAAAACTTCAGAGAACACATTGAATATAAGTTTATTGGCAAAGTAAGAAAAAATCTGCTAGTTTCCTATGAGTTAATGTTTTTGGTTTTTATGCCATTTTACATGTGTGAGAAATTTAGAGATAGGATCATGCCTAAATTCTATCTACACACATCCAGCATAAGCCAGTGATTGTCAAGTGTGGTAACTATATGAAAAGGTACTCCAATTAGTAAGAACATGTTTCAACATAACTATCAAAACTGAGGCTATTGTGAATTTACAAAAACAATTTAGTAAAAAAATTGCCTTCATTCTCGAACGATAAATCCCCAAAACAGTTCAACTGGCAAATTGCAGCATTTAATTCCAATTCTTCAGATATGTTCAATAAACAAATACAAATTGCAAGAAGGCTTTAAAAAAAAGCTTCCACTGAGCTCTATATACTGTACTCTATAAGACATTTCTCTGATATATTCACGTAGATATATTCTCTGATATATTCAAGTAGTATTCAAGTATATTCATATTAGGTAGAATAAACTAACAATTAGGAAGGATTGTGAAATGTGAAAGTATACTTGTAGGGATTCAACGTCATCAAAAATTTAATTCCTGTTACAGGACATACTGCACATAAAGGGCTAAAGCCTTAGCGTTAGGGTCTAAAGTAACTCCCCAAGGTGTTCCACTAAAACAAAGGTGAGAGTTATCAGGTATTTCAAACCACGGCTGTCAACCCTGTGGAAAACCTCTCAATCATTCTGACCATCATACTTTCTTACAAAACAGGCCAAACAGCAATGGGAATATTTGTCCTAACAGTATCAAAATACAACTGTCAGAACTTGATGTTACTCCTTCTAGTAAAATTTTTAATAAGATACACCAACAAATGCTATTGTTTGCAAATTTTGAATAGTTTAGTGGCTGTTAAGCATAACATCTTTTAGATCAAAACATGAGTTAAAAACACAAGGCTTGACTTTGAGCAAACATAAAAATATTGAACTTCTATCCCTCAAAATACATATGCATATTCTTCGTTTTCAAAAAGGATTAAACTCAGTGAAGCAACCTGCCAAAAAAATCATCCTTGCATATTAATTTAACTTAGTAATATAATAGCTCTGCCTCCCATCTCCAAATAGGCTTCTTACAAATATATGCATAAGTAATGCATTCCCTCCCCTTACGCAATTAGGCAACTAAGACAGGCAAAAAAAAGAAAAATGGAGAGAGAACACAGTAAAAGCAGGAAGAGTGTAAACCTCCACAGAGAGTTATTTGATTCGTGTCATGCATGTTTCATAATCTCCAGGTACACATAAGGAAAAGTGCATTCAACCCCAACCAAGATTGACCTCAGGCCAAATAGGGAATGCAGTGTCCCTGAAAGATCAAAAGGCCTCCAAAAATCAAACGTGAAATCTAAAGTTTTGCAAGAATGCTCTTTTCAAGGTGAGCCACATAAAATAAGAGTGAAATTGAGATGATATGCGTCCTTTTCTTATGCTCTCTCTTATCACCTCAAATATCAATGTTATATATATATTCAAACCATGAGCATTTCCCTTTCACTCTGTTACTGAAAGTTATTTACTTCTGAAGTGTTTGTTAAGAATAGGAGACAACCTAGCTCCATTGCCATCGCGTGATCTTTTGAGATCTTGAATTGCAAAATATAATACAATCATAAATGTCGTTTAGACTTTTAAATGAGTGCAGCAAATGTATAAATGTAAGGAGAGGTTAATGAGAAACAGCTTCAGTGGAACTTCACTTGGATTGCTACCCATGTGGCTTGCAGGCAAAGAGCTCTCTGATATGGAAAAATCAGTTGAAGAAGAAGGATGAGTTCCTGCTTCAGGATGCTTGAGATAGTGAAAAAGACTACAAAACTATAAAAAACAAATCTTCAAAGTCTTTCAAAAAGTTCTGACAGGCTTGGAAGGGAAATAGAGAACTTTAAAGTGTTTCTTTCAACTCTTTTTGTTTTATAGAATAAAGGCCTGCCAGGATCTCATTTTAGAAGCACTGTTGCTTTTAATATTTAAACTAAAATACAGCGTTTGCATGTCTTGATTACTAAGAATTTTAAGAAAATATCAGATTCCCTAAAACAGCTTTGATTTTTAAGCATCAGGTACTCTCATCTCAGAAAGCATCTCTTGGGTCTAAACTATTCTAAAAGAAATGCCAGTACAAAAGGCAGGACAAAATGAGATAATTGGGTGACCTATCTTCACAAAAGCAACTTGAGTGTCTCAAATCAATCTCGCCAATAATCCAAAATCAAACAACAGTACATGTAATAAAGAACTTATTCCACAGCAAGTATGTTAGTCAGTTTTGTGAACAATGACAAATAAATTTAACATGGACCCAAAGTCACAAACTCTTAAACTGGTTAAATCACATAATCACATAATTTAATGCTGTTTTTCTTCAATATAGGAAATTTCAGCCATTATTAGAACAACAGTAATCTCAACTGAGATTAAGAGCTATTACTGGGGAGTGAGGGAGAAGAGGGGAGTTTCTGTTTATGAAAAATCATTTTATAAAATAACACCTTAATAAATCCAAATACAAAAAATAGCATTGCTACTACTCACTTCATCTTCAAAGAAAGACCAGAGGTTTTATCTCAACTGTAGACATCAATTTAGCTGATGCCATAAATTATGAGTTACGCCCACCAGAAAATCAAGACCAGAGATCACATTGAACAGTGACATCGGTCAAGTCTGACAGACACAGACAGACATTATGGGGAAACTCATTTTGACGATGCTGTTTTGTCATCAGATGAAGGGACCGCAGCCCCTAAACCACACTATATTTGTTTTATTATTTTGTAATAGCTCCTTCTAAATGGAAAAAAACCTAAGTTGTTATGCCTCTCAGAAAGCAGATGAGGAAATAAGCTATTGAAATAAATTTCTCTGTATACCTTATTTCACACACTTCCTCAAAGCCTAATGTAAGTTCCTTATAAAGTGTCCTACGAAATTAGTATTTATGGGCAGAGAAGGGAGAGGAGAAGAGGGGAGAGAATGTGCAGAGTAGCAAATTCTGATTCAGTGCTCAGCATCTGCAAAGCACTCAATATGATCAATAAACTCAGTCCTTGCAGCTGATCCCAGAGGCCAAACCACATTACTTTGGAATAACATATAAATGGAAACTCCAAGATCAATGGTTGTCCAACTATAAAAACAGTTCTGAGGTCCACACCCCAATGAATTTTTATTTAGCAGATTTATTTTTATAAATGAAGGAAATGACTCTTGCTTTTGGAAAATATATTTTTAAAAAATCCAATGCAACGTGGTGTCAGCCAAACATTTGTAATTCGTTTTTGTCTCAGAAAAAATTTCTACGACAGTAACCATAAGTTTTGTTGGACAGTAGGTTAAAGACAAAACATGGGTCTGCAAATAATTAATGGCATAAGGAAAATGTAAGCGTTAGCTCTGTTCAGCCATTGTGGAACATACAGATCTTACTTCTAAAAGGAAGCAAGTTTCACGACCTTGCAGTTTCAATGTGTGTTTCAATGATCCTTCTCAGCTGAAGAGATACTGGTGACTTCTATCTTACCACATTCTTAATTCAGAAGCAGTTTACTTAAAAAGAAGTCTGAGAAAACTTTACACTTCTCATCTGGTCATAAATACTGTGATGTTATTTCACAAAGCATCATAATAGATTTACTCAAAATTTCTCACCATACTCAAATCATTTGAGCTGATCAAACATCAGAAATTATTTTCAGAAACAGTTTCATTTATGTTTTTGCTACATAAAACAAAACTCCAATCCCCAAAAGCGAGATTAGCTTCTCCTTCTGGAAAAAGATTATCACCTTTACCAAACAGAAAGAAAGGTAGCACAATAGGAGGACTTCTTCCTATGAAAATACACATGGTATATTAACTATTCTTTCTTCAGTTCAGACCAGCTGTTTATTTCAAATGTGTAAATTCTGTACTCTACTTGTACAGAAATAACTCAGTGGCACCTTCAATAAGCTTTATATTAATGTAAATATTAAAATATGCCTATTAATAAAAGCAGGCCTTCCCCCTCAAAAGAGAAAAATCACTGAGGATCAGATTCACAGCTGACACAAGAAGACAGCATAAAAGCGACCTTTTAAATATTGTATTTCTATTTCCTGAATTCCAACTTTTCTTTTTTTAAAAAAGGCTCATTTATAGTATATTTTCTGGGTTATATATGTAGGTAACAAATCTGTTATCTCTTATCCATTAGTATCTAAGGAACAGTCTTATCCCTGAATATTGGATGTAGAGTTTTTCAAGTGACGATGAGTTTTAAAAACCGAGCAAGTGTTCTAAAAATCTGGTGACTTCCTTAAGTCAGAAAATGCAAAGGGGCAAGTATCCATCAGTGTGCTGTTTCAATCAGGCTGACCTTTCTCTGACAGTTTTACATAGTAATTTCATTTGGCCATCAACTTGGCGCTGATCACAAAGCAAGCATAAATCAAATAAATTTCGTGAGAGTAATTCTGTACTTCAGCCAGGCAGGCATGCATTGCCTTGCAATGGATTAACATCCTTTAGACAGATACAAAGATACAGAAAAGATACAAAAAGCCTTTTCTTCATAGCCTTTTTAAAATTTGTACATGGAGAACTTCACCTCCTTAAGTCACACACTTATTCCAATTAATTCAGTAGTAATGGCAAGGAATAAGGAAGTATATAGAATACTTAACACGCTTCACTGGGAGCCATGTTTATACACAATCCATTAAAATCCATTTAGAGAAAATTTGGCCCTATGAATAGGATCAACTACAAAGTTAAAAAGCAACATAGGTTTTCTCTTAGTAGAGGTAAGAATGAACTTCACTTGTAAAATTTAGATTCATTTTGATTTCTTAGATATTATCTTATTTAGATTTATTCTGATACAGCTTTATTCATTTTCATTATCTTTGCCTACACTTTTTAAACTAACTTTGCCCATCTCAGTCTTTACAGATTTTCTGTAATTGCATCCTCTGCCTCCTACTGTGAAGATTACACTCCATGCACTCCTAATTTTTAGTATACCGGTCCTTCCACATTCATCTGGTAGTAAGTTATATTTAAACTAAGGAGCTCTTTTCTGAGATATTGAAGCTCCTTCATTTAAGAAAAAATACTTTTGTGAGACAAACAGTATTATTCACAAGCTTATGGAATGCAGTTTACTACATGCCACATTCATACCAAGAGCAGTTTCACATCTTCGAAAAAACAGTACAGATTTGCTCACGATTAACCTCTGTGCCGTCTTTGTAAGCATAAGTAAATACCATCACATACACACACTGTCAGTCTAGCTGGTAATTTCAGAACGAGATATCACAACAGATACAGCACTTTTTAAAAAAATATTTTTTATTTAACAAATAGTTCATTCATGAGAGAAGGAGAAAGGGGTGTGAGACTGTGGGTCAGTTATTTCTCAGTTTTGAATTTCACAGTTGGATAAAAATGCTAAATAAATAAAAAGCTGCTGTAAAGAAAAAAATATGTTCTTGTTAAAGAACAACCCTTTCTCCCAGCTTTTCCGTTCACAGTGAACTCATTACTTGTGAAAAAAAATGACAGCCTCACAGACTTGCATATATCGCAGAATAATACAGCAGTGATAAAGGCCATAACCTGCTCTCCCCTCCTAGCTAATGTGCTTGGAGGCGTTAGGTGAACCAAAACAAATCACCTCTAATCATCATCAGTCAAACTGATCTCTGTATCTACCCAGTCTTTGCAGATTAGTAAGAAATTAAACTTAAGACATGAAACAGTTTCATATGCACACAGAGCCCCAAGAACACAAGCAAGTACTCCTGGGTTGATAGAAATTCCAAAAAACGATAGAAAATTGTTTCTACTGTAGCTTAATAAGGCCTATGAAACCACAGAAAAGACACCATCTCTTTTTCGGCACAAATCTAATTAAATACAGCTTCTTCTTTCCCAGATCTCATGTTTAGTCATCAGCAGTGCACCACTTAACAGCATTCTAATTTCAACAGCCTCTTCCTCCCCAAGTTTTAGCCACTACTCTGCCAGGGAAAAAATGAAAACAATTTCTATGCTGACACACATCATGTTATTTCCCATTACTGCTGATGCAAGTATCTCATTTTCCATCACTCTCACATTGCATACACTTTTTTTTTTTTTTAATGACTACCTATGTTTTCATATTCTAACTTGCTACCTCCTTCTTCCACCACTCCTACACATTTACAACTTTTACTTCTGCGGAAAGCTTAGCACAACACAGCACTGACCTTGGTTCAGCTCTCTGCGTTTTATCTACTGCCGAATGAAGCATTTATTACAAGGATAAATATTTCACAAAATACTTTTGGTAAGCAAGCATCCAGTATTCTTCTCTGTTATGACTTAGAAATACAATATTTTCTCTTGAAATTTTGCCGAAATTAATTGTTTCAATATCAAGAGATGCATTTAAGCAGACAAACTTTTCTCTCTTTTTTTTGGTGTCTATAAATAAATCTGACTTGTAGTGAAGTGCTGAGCGGTTTTGGTTTCTGTATATATCTGAGCTTGGAAAATAAACTTAGAAAAAATAAAATTAAAGTACTGACCAAGCTTTTATATGGTGAACTAGAATGGCAAACAGAAATGAGTATTTACAATACATTTTAAAATAAATGAAATATTTTGTGTTAAATTCTATCCAAGGTAAAAGATTGCAACAATGTGCTACAATAGCAACAGCTACAGAGGGCACTAAGATACTATTTGGGGATATTTTGCAAGGTTAGATACACAATCCAGGTGGCTCATGAAGGCTTACATCCTTACAGGTCCACACAATTTTGGAAATCAAATATTTTAGAAAGTAATTGACATAATGGCAGGAATTTAAAAAGCTGAAGGATACCCAAAATGTAAACCTGAGTCCATTTTGATCCATCAAATACCATTTGAAAATTGCATTAGGACTAGAACTAAGAGTTTTACTATATACTTATCTCATTTTGCTTCAGAAATATGACTAAGCAAATGAAATGCAAACTATGATGCCATAAACTTAGTGTAATCTAAAGTAAGTAACATCTACTAAAAAAAAGAAACTAAATGTTCAATCTAAATAATACATGCTAGAATCACAACCAGTGATAGTTCTTTTCTGTAGTAACTATAACAGCAAGGTGGTCTAATTATACTTACACATTGAACCATTCTGTCCAAGAACTTCCATAAACATATAACACAAATTATGAATATTTAATCTGATAGAGCAAAACTAGTATATTATGTACGGTATTAAATAATTATTTGCCAGCAAATTAACTTAACTGGGGATAAAAAACAAAGTGAGTTTCAACTGAAACATTCACTGCTTCATCTCAACTGCTATGAACACTAATAGAGGAAAATTTATTTACCAAATTACAGGGGTAATCTGTTTGAAAGCGGAATTGCATTACTCAAATCCAGTTTTAAACCCTGTCAGATTCAGTGACTATTTTCTCAGGATGTCAGGTAGGATTTAGTAATAAAATATTGAGAGTTCAATTCCTGTAACAATGATTAGCCTCTAGTAGCAGAAGAATCAGGCAACAGAGAACAGTCGCCCTTAGAACAGCAGAGATACGAATGGAGCTGTATCCAACTGAAAACTATAATCAGTTATCATATCAGTAAATTTCTTTTTGTCCTGTATGACTCTATTGCTCCTGCAGTGAAATCATAACCGTTTGGCATTTCCCCAAGTCAGCAAATGGCATAAGCATCGCTGTGGTCTCAAGAGGAAGGTGGAGCCTCCCTCTCTTGGCAGTCTTGTTGAGATAGCAAACCTTTCCTTCGCATATACTTCCAAAACTGAATCGAAAACCAATTTCAGATGCTGATGTCATTATTGTAACTATTTCAGCCAATCTGAAAAGAAAGAGAGAGAGAGCGCGAGCGAGCGAGCGCATGCACACATGCAAGAAGAAGCAGGAGCTAATTTTTCTTCCCATCGGTCAAACTGAGACATTTCCAAGAGATTCCTTCCAGCACAAGATTCCCAAATACATATTAATTATGTGTTTCCTGTATGTTATACATCTCAACACTTTCTTTCAAATAGAAGAGATATCTTGACAAAAGCACGAGCCAAAAATTTTAAGAGTTGGAAGTCAGCAAAAATGTTTATTCACTTCCTGCAAAAGTCTGAAACTTGTCACAAAAATTCAACAATCATCTTCCCAGAGCATTTTATCAGGCCACAAACGTATTTTAACGTAAGAAGTACATCCAGAATATCAATATAAAGTCTAAAGAAGCGTGATGTGATGCTGACAGATAAAAACACAAATTATTTTTTTCTTCCGTGCTAAAGGAAACAAAGCATCAATAATTAAAGCAGGCTGTGCAATTTCCCAGTAAAGAGTTATCTCAGGAGAAAGTCAGGGGAAAAAAGTTCATCTTATAAATCTATCCATGGTACATATGAGGATTTTGTCACAGCTTTGTGAACTACATATAGTTCCAAAGCAGAATTGACCAATTTCAAATTTGATCTCACTTTTTTACAGTCTCCATATTGTAGATAAGAATACACGCTTGTTTTCGTGTGGTTAGATATAAAAAAGTGGTTTGTACAAGTCCCTATAGCTCTTCAGTGATACCTAACATATTCTTTGAGGAATTTCACATGTTGGTTGTTCAACTGGCCTTGAAGAGCACCTATACATTGCATGTGTATTTCTGTATCTCTTCAAAACAGAAGTCCCATGTCAGTGAGACTAGACTGACTCAAGTACCTAAGTTCTCTCATTTACACATGAGAACACAAGCCTTCTTTCCTGTAGAGAGGAGCTGCTGTCCACTAACTTCTTGCGGTCCAGCAGAATGTATAAGACCTTCCAGAGAAAAAGCTACTGTGTGGAAGAAGAGGTATTCAATATTTACAACATTGATGAAAAGAACAAAGTATGTTGTGATAAATCCCCTGCTGTCTTTGTAGAACTATAGCCACTGGACCACTGTGCAATCTGGGAAAGCAAACCACTCCCACAGGGCAGGGAACTCTTTCACAAAAAGGGAAGGCTGATGCATAGCTCCCAAACTTATATCATAGAGTCAGAAATCACTGTCCTAGATATGTAGAGAAATTCAGGAAAGCAGCACAGTGGGAAAAAGTATGGCACTGGAATCAAGGTCAAGCTTGGCCATCAGCTACTGATGACCTCAGGCAAGTCATCTCACCATGTGTCTCAGACTGCCTGTATTTAAAAAGATTTAAAATTGAATACCTGTTTTGCAGAGCTTCAGAATATATTGATGAAAAGTAATATATTTACCTATGAAACAGTTAAGTAGCTTCAACAGAAAAAGGCACGGTTAAGAAGCAAAAAGAAAAGTAACAAATAGAAAATCCCTTACCTTCTCCAGGACTGACTGCAGCTGGTAGACTGTTCCAGTCTAGGGTCCAGTTAGGACATGGATGAGGAGAAAACTTTGCCTCAATACCACTTTCCTACATAAAAGGGGGAAAAAATTAACTTCCTAAGGCTCTGATCCTGTATCCACTGAACTTGGCAGCAAAATTCCCACTGACTTCAATGGCACCAAATCAAGCTATATTCAACCCTGAACTAAACAGGCAGCTGACTCAACATTATATGGGATTTGAATTATCTATTTCTTTCATTTTCACAAGAAATCCCTGGATTTAGGAAATACTGTCAGTCCATATGCAATAAAAAAAAAAGGGAGAGTTATGGAATGCAGCGGAGAGTCTTCTTTAATCAAAAGTCATTGTTCAGAGCTCTGAGGAAATAGCAAAAAAAAAAAAAAAAAAAAAAGAAATGAAACCAAAGAAAAAAGGAACATTTTGTTGCATAATTTTTATAAATATCTACCTTTAATAAAGAAATATAATATTGTAATTTAAGCAAAAGGTTATTTTGTTTATTCAAAACTACTGATTATTAGCGCTTCCAGCAGTTTTATCTTTGCTCAACTCCTGAATCAGAAATCATAACAGAACAAAAAACAGGAAAATCACTTCTAAGTCAACATATATACTACAGAAGACAGACAAGAACATATTAAACTGTTGAAAGCTACCAAAGACTTAGCTTCTGAAATTCTATTAAATTTCCCCTATTCCAATTCAAGTAGAATACTACCATTAAAAAATATATATTAAAATGTTTAATTACCATTAATTTAGTCATAGTTGGCCTTGGACCACCTATAAAATGATTGTCTTCATGCTCCTCTTCTAATTCATCAGGAACCAAAGAGGAGTTTTGTAACTGTTCCTCAGGAGTGGACTGCAACTCTGGAAGCTGGAGAAGCTGCATATTGCATTTGTCAGCCGCTTGCTTTACTCTAGGTACTTCCTGAACTCTTTGATACCAACTGGATATCAGAGGCAAATTGAACAGATTTTTGCCTTGCTTTTTGCAGGAAACCTAGAAAATAAAATGGAAAGGTTACTTGCTACTGTGTTTTCTTCCTTCAAGCCACAAAGAGAAGGCAACTATGGAAGGGACCTTGGCTCTGTGCTGTCCCTCAACACATTCACTCAGTGCACTGCTAAGGCAAAAAGCCAGTTAAGAGCTCAGCCCTACAAGTGTAATTGCTAGTTTGCCAGTTTGATGTTATCTGCAATCCCTGTGCTTTACGTAAGGAAAAAGTTTAAATGATTGATTTTCATCGTAATTTCAGTCAGCAGCAGGAAAACAATTTAAATAATAAGAATGATTCACTTTGGTTGGTAAAAAATGCAAAATAAAATACAAAAATACAGTAATTTGCAATGAATACTGTAAACAAGACATTTTGGTACCTGACTGCTTTTCTTTTCCCCAGGTATCCTGCTGCCCTTAACAGTTCATCCACTGGCACCTGCTTAGCCAGCAACTGCAAGTCTGGAATGCCTGTGACTATGTGCTAACACCAGAATGGATCAGGCTTATGTTGTCTCCTGCCTTTGCTGAAGTTTTTGCACCAGACATGGAACCTTTCTTTACTAGCACTGGATCCAAACATACTTATTTAAAAAAAAAAAAAATGTGTTTTTGTTTATTCAAACCCGTTAGCATCTTTTTAAACAAAGATGGTGACTAGCATACTTCTTTTTTAATTAAATATTTATGACAGTGGTCAAGTTGCCTTCAACAGAAATTGGAATTTAAAGCATAGAAAAAATGAAATCCTCAAATCTGAATATGGTGCACATATTACAAAAGTTACCCAACCATGCTTCTACATAAAGACCAGCTGATTTAAAAAAGAATGTTTGTTGCAGTTGGTGATCTACAGTAATTTCTGTTCACGTTCCCAAATATTTGGGAACAGTAAAGTTCAGCTTCTTACAACATTTTCAACTTTCTAAATTCTTCATAGTTCTCTACAGTGTAACTGCAGTAAACCAGAAATTGGTTCCAAATAGCTGCTGCCAAAAGCTGGCTTTACCAAACTCAAGCTCCATATACAGAGCCATAAACTCCCATTAGTTCAGTATTTAATTTACAAATTACACAGCAAACAGGATAATTGATTTTCAAGAGAACAAAGTGATGATATACTATAAATATAAAAATACATTTAATAAACTGTATTTAAATAAGTTTTAAATTATCTGATTATTAAATTGTTGTTATTCTGTTTTTTATTCACTCCGGAGACATCTTAGTATTGGCTCACAATTGTGGAATTGGTATCAGAGCTCTTCACTTGTATTATTGCAGTGTTAGTTTGTGTTGCGTTTGCTTTAAAGGGTGAAAAGTAAGGGGAAAAGAAATACTGAACGGTAATAGTAACTTTAAAATGAAAGGCTGGTGACATGAATGTTTGTGATTCCTTTGGACCAAAACTTCATTTAGCTGAAATGACGAATTTTTGCATGTCTAAATGTACACATGATCAAACTGAGATAGAACAATTTATTTTATTTATTAAGCAGTCAGAGACTGCTTAACGAGAACAAATTAGTATTTTACTTCTTTGAAAGTTCATCTTTCTGTGGAACTTGCACTGTGAAGGATTACAACACGTGCATGTGAAGAGTAGAGTATTGTCATGATATGCTAATACTTGGGAAATGTAATTTGTTTAGGCCCTCGCTGGATCAGAGAGCCCACAATCCTATATATGAATTAACTAAAATTAATGTTATTAAGAGAAATTTGAGAGCCCTTTAGCAATACATCAACATGCAAACCAGCATTCCTTTATTTCAAAAATACAGAAAAACAATATATTGTGCTATGATCTTCATTTTGGAGAACTTTAGAAGCACAAAATGACTGAACTATTAAGACAGCTGAAGGGTAGGCAAGACTTTTGCCAGGCTATTCAAGGGAGATCAACAACTCAAACTTGCAAAAAATAACCGTCTGTCTCAGTTTTACTTTTACCAGAAATACTTTTTTTTTTTTTTTTAAAGACAACATCACAGGATATGTTCAGTATCTCTAACTGCTAAAAAATGCAGACAAAAATACACTCATTAGGAATAAAACAGTGTTTTCATCATAATATATTACATTTATTTTTTATAAGGCTGCACTACAAAGTATCTCTTCTTTCTACCCTACCTTCAGGTCACTAAACAAATTAGGAGGTCACAGCCCTCTTTGAGATGCTATACACAGTTGCCACGAGCAGGGTATGAGACAGCAACACAGCCTTGTGGCAAGGGGCAACAGCATCCTCGGCAGCATTAGGAAGAGCACTGCCACAGGTCCAGGGAGGCAGTCCTTCCCTACTGCTCAGCACTGGGGAGGCTGCACCTGGAGCAAAGGGTCCTCCAGTTCTGGGCTCTACAGTACAAGAGAGAGGGGGACACACTGGAGCAGGCCCAGCATAGGGCCACAAAGATGATTCAGGGACTGGAACACCTGACATAGGAGGAGAGGCTTGGAGATACTCAAAACACAACTGGACATGGTCCTGGGTAACCTGCTGTATGTAGCTGACTTCAGGACTAGACAGTCTCCAAAGGCCCTTCCCAACCTTGACTATTCTGTCATTCTGTGCCTGCTTTAAACATAAAATTACAAATCATGATTACATTAAAAGGCAGAAAAGAAAAGATTATGTAAAAAAGTGCTCTTGCACAGTTCTCTCTCTATTCAGTGTGGAAACAGAAACTGGTAAAGAACACTTGAAATGACACAATTTCGAACAGCTTTCTTCATGCTGTGTTTTATTATCTTAGGACAATCACGAGTAATTAGTAATATCTAAAGGAGTAAAAAGAGGATGAATTAAGCGTCCATGTAATTTTAATACCTAATTCAATATCCTAATATTAACACAGGCAGAAATAAGTTAATTCTGTTAAGGAAGAAGGCTTTTGGAAGGCAATTCTGACAGACACTGTTCCACTTGATAACTGCATTTTTAAAAGCGAATGGTGGTTTCTCCCAGATGGGGAGCAGAGCTTTTGTTATTCTTCTGTTAATTTCAAACAGCTACAATTAATGGAACACATAACAAGGCTAACCTCAGAAAGATTACCTCATTCCATTTGTGTTATGGAAAACAACTCTTCACCTTCATTATCTTACTTTTGGTAACGATCAGCTGGTCTAGTCTCCATTTATTTATTGTATGATTCCAGACATACACCTACCGTATACTTCATTATTACTTGTATCCTTAAAGTGAAGCATAAAAATAATGATTTTTTTTAAAACACGACCCTGGAAGTCCAGGTACAAAAAGTGATCTGTAACATTTTAACATAACATTAAACACCCCAGTGCTTCTATCAACACCAGTGGGACAACTAGTTTCAACCAATTACCTGCAAGAAGCTTACAAATGCAGGTTATTAAATTTAGTAAGTGTAGAATTCAAGATGTAACTGCTCAGAAAACTGACCATTCACTAGAGAACAGAGAGAAAGTAACTTTACTCCAGAGCTCTTACAATATAGACAGAAATGAAACTGAAAGCCTTAGTTTTGCAAAACAATCCTTGATGCAAGCTAGCAAAAAGGCACTATGCAATATAAAGTTCATAACCTGCACACCGCCAGGGCTCAAGGGTCACAAACTAGTAGCAAATAAATATAGCATTCCCAGCTGTTCAGGATATATCTAAAGGAAGATTTCATTGGATTGCTGAAATTGATTAAGAGTCTGATCCAGGATTCTTCTCATACATAGCATCAGTAAATCAAACATTACTATAAAAAATGCTTTTCTTGTTTAGAAAAGATCTTGGAAAAAGATTGAAATATATTAAAGCTTTTAAGACAGTAGGGAAGCAATCTGTCTCACAGATTTTATTTATTATCACCATCCATAACAGAAGTTGCTGTTAATCCTCAATTGTGTGTGATTTGCCAAATAGACAAAGCAAAGATGCATTAATAATCATTTCTGTAAAGTAACTATCTTCTTGATTCAAAAGCAGCCATGCAAATCTGCTTCTGGTTCCCCTCTTGGTGCCATCACAAGGAGATCCACTAAAGATAGGGACCTCGGTGAAAAAAGTTACAAAGTGGGCATTTGACACATTAGTGTTAATAAGTATTTGCCTTGATTTTAGAGATCGTTTCTCTGAACCTGACTGACAGCATCTTCTCCAGGAATTGCTTTTGTTTTCAAACACCATAAGGCAAATCTGGCAAAAGAATTTATATCAAAATGCAAATACTAATTTCACTAAGAGCTCCTTTTGGCAACAGACACCAGTTCAGCTATCACTCTTTTTAGAGTAACTGCAGGAATAATCTTTATAAGCAACTCTGCTGTATCATTTTATCTGTAATTGTTAGGTGAAGCACAGATACTTCCTTAATTCTTTTCCATGCATACATCCTCATAAACCTAACTACACTGATATGCTGAGCAAGACTCTCATGTAGTCTTGCAACAGGAGAGTTTCTCCCATTGTAAAATTGGTCCTGAAGCTGAGCTCAAGTGATTTGCACTACTCAGCCCTGCCTCTCTTTCTAAAGGTGAGAAAAGGAAAAAAAAAGAAATCTGATGGCTGTATTAAGCTCAAGTCATATCCTCACATATTTTCCTCGTCCAGATGCTATGACATTTGCACAACAGAACTTGAATCTACATCTCCAGGATCTGCAAGACACTGACATTTACTAGATGAGTGCTGTAAGCAAACTGCAAATGGAATCTTTATTTCCCAGGCCCAAATAAACTCTGTACAGAGAGAGCTCTACAAATAACAGGCAAAAGAGACCCACTAAAAAGGAGTCAATATCCAAGCGACTAAGGCTCTCTCTACAAAAGGGTAGAAGACTTTTTAACAAATAATTGATTTAAAGGTACAGAAGCAATAATATATTACTGATCCAAGTTACAGCTGAGTTGATACAACCACAAGGCTAACAAACTGCATAGTGCAGCAACTTCTTAAATCAGCTTTGTCATTTGAGGTGGTGTTTAGGTAATGTCAGAAGAGCAAAGATTTATTCCCTAGTTTTCCACATGGTACCCTGACTACTAGCTATGTCAGTGCTTTTCCCTTTTTATTCTGGTGAAACCCTTTGGAGATTTGCGATTCCCCATACATATAGACTGGGAGACCTGAAATCTCCAAACACCCCACAAGGCAAGAAATATTCCTGCAAGCATAATGAAATTTTTCATATGTCTACTATAAACAATTTACAGTCACTATATTACTTTGCTAACATATACTGCTTTTCCTCATCATGCTGCAAAAACCTCTGATGTGGAAGAAAAAGACAAGGATGAAGAGAACTGAAAGCAGCCCATGGATTTTTGTCCAATATTGGGAATGGGCTAGGTGATTGCAAAGGAGAAAAGAAACAAAGGTGTCTGATTAGACCACACTCTTGGTGTTTTGAAAACACATACACCATCTGATAGATGAAGTATGAACTGCTCTTACATAAGAGACTAAAAAACAAAAACAAAAACCCACACTGTCCACCTCCTCTGAAGGAAAGTGTGGACTTTCTGCACATAAGAACGTTTCCTCCCAACCAAAGCAGACATTTCTAGGAACCAGAAGAAAATAACAGTATAGATTAAAAATATTAACATACAAGAAGGAGAAATAAGCAGTTAGAAGTCATAGTATATTGTGCTTTAAAAGAAAGCGTTTGTAGACCAAAATAAGTATCTTAAGGGAATCTCAACAAATTAGATAGCACTAGCATACATGAATGAGTTTGTGGAAGTCTACCACTGGCTGATATCCGAGTACTTCTTCGGCTCCGATATATGAAAGGAAAGTCAAGGATTTGCATCTCTAAAAAGCCACCACAGTCTCTGAATGTCTTTCTATTCATTGCCTCCATAAAAAGCATTTTTACTCTTCTAGGAGACATCTCTATTTTTAGACATGTCTGTCCATGTTGAGATAAGGTCATATAAAGCTTTGAATCGTAGCCAAAAAGTATTTCAATTCAGGCGCTATCCATGTAGTGAGAGAAAAACAAAACTGCCTAGGATCTCATTTTGCTCTGCCCCACCAGTACACTGTAACCAAAATTAAATAGAGAAGACTGCAGCTAAGACATCTTCATGTTTACCTACTTTCATTTTATGCACATTACAATGCACTTTAAGTACCCATTTAAAAAATCTCTCATAGTGGATCTCTCTTCTCATCTTTCCAAATTATTCCATCATTCTCAAACCTCTCTTCTTCTAAAATTTGTGATTTACAATAGAATCAAAACTCCAGATCTCAAAAAAATCCTCATGGATAAAACAATCTCATTTTAGTAAATTTCTGTTGAGTCATTGCTATAACTTAACAGATTGCATTCAAGCAGGAAGGTATCTTCCATGTATACCAGGAAAAAAGTTGGGTTTAGATCATGTTTGGTTAACACATTTAAACCATACTCAATTAGCTGGTACAGACATCCACAATCAAAATGCTTCTGAGATCCTTAGTAATTTTAGAAATTGCATATAGGATGGTTTTGAATATATTTGTTGTCATTAAAGATATAACCACCGGTCTTTTTCTGTCAGCAGTGTCTAGACTTGAAGACGACCACCAACAACTTTAAGAGCACCCTTAATTTTGGATTTATAAGTTGTTATTGCTAACTTAGAGTAGTGAACAACTGCAGCGGGGTTTTTTTGCACCCTGAAAACATTGACCAAACTGACCTTGATGCTTTTCTTCTTGTTTTAAGATGCTGTTTCAGATATAACAGGTTATTTACTTTGAATGTTGCACCTCTCCTCATGAACTTCAAACAGCAGAAGTGACAGAAGAGAAACACTATTCTGCATTATCACTAACAGCCACACATCAATACATATAAAAGCACAAAAATAAACAGTTAATGACAGTATGGAAGAAGGAGGAAATAGTGTTTAGAAAAACAGTTTTCTGGACAGCTTTGTGCCCAAGAATATTTCAGCGTACTAGTTTAAGAGCAAACAGTGTTTATTGCATACTGATACACTGTATATTAAAAACTAAGGTTGGTGATCACACCAATCCCTACTATGTATAAAAACAAAAACAAAGACAAGTCTTCTGTTTCAGGTTAAGTTTACACAGCAAATGCTGCAATATGGTCTCGGTGAACATATTTTACAATTTTTCAGTTCTTAAAAAAATACATACACGCTACTTAATATCTGTAGAAGTTTCTGTCTTACCAAAAACTGATGGATGCATGGCAAAAGCACTAGATCTGCCAAGGTGAAATAAAGCCCTTCTGCAAAAACATGGTCCAAAGGTGGAAGGTCAGAGGTTTTTGTTTTCCTGATGTGAGGAGGCTCCCTGTTGACTGTAGCTGACCCTTCCTGGACAAGCAGTTTGGAGAAAGCTATGCTCAGTTCCAAACTTGGAAGTGGATGCTCATGCATTTCTACCAGTTCTCCTCCTTCTGCTGCTTCTTTAGCAAGTACAGGCAGCGCAGCCTTGGCACCTGCCTTCTGTTGTTGAAGTTTTTGCCTTCGGATTTTGTCATCATTATGCACTCGGACAGGTTCTCCAAGCTTCCTTTCAAGCTCTAAAACGTCAGGAGGAATAGTCTGACAGTTCTCAGGAGATCCCGTCAAAAATCTTTCAACAGCCAGAGGTATGCTGATCTCACAAAGTCTGGTCCACCGGCTAACCTGTCAGATAAATTTATACAATTAATACATTCTCTATCTACTAAAAGGAAAAACAAAATCCGGGGTATCTCTTTGACCACTTAAAGCAAAGACATTCCAGTCAAAGATGATTAACTCCAGCTTTAAATACATTATATGATAATCTTAGAAGCTCAGATACTTTGCATTACTTTTGCAATAGCAGAATAGGAAAGCTAACTTTTATATGTAACAGAATACACAGTTATCCAGCACAGAATATTTTTATTCCTTATCATTGGCATAAGATTAGGGTGAGAGGCAAAACTGTGATCAATCTGTCATCTTCACTGAGTGCCAATAAAACCAGAAGACTACACCAAACCTATCTTGAGCATAGTATTTATTTTACAGAAAAGCACTAGTAATATTTTTAGCATGGAACATCAAAAAGCTTTAGTCTAACTGAACAATAACTTAACAATATTACTTCTGATTTTTTCATGTTCTTATCCTTGTCCTCTAATTCTTTATTATTTGTACTTAAAGGTCTTAAAACTTTTAAACTCTTACTTTTCTTATTCCGTTTACCAACTTTGCAGCAATTCAAACCATGGAAGCTTAATAAGTTTTTCAGTTGTTTCAAAAACAGACTTAAATCAGAGGTTTCTGGAGGACATCAGGGATAATTTCTTAATCCAAGAGCTAGATGAGCCAACCTGAGAATATGCTGCCCCAGATCTGCTACTGACCAACAAGAACAAACTGGGTTGGGGACATGGTAATCAATGGCAATCTTGGCTGCAGCAACCATGAAGTAGTGGAGTTCAACATCCTAGGAGAGTGAGGAAGGCAAGCCTAGATGTGTGGGCTACCAAATGAGTAAACTGTTAGATAGATGAAAACTAGGCTGAACTGTCAACTCAAAGGGCAGTAGTTAGCAGTTCACACCTTACCTGAAGGCCAGTTACAAGCGGAGCTCTTCAGGGATCTATGTGGAGGCCTAGCCTATTAATTATCTTTACCAATGACCTAGAGGAGAAGATAGAATACACTTTCATCAAGGTTGTGGATGACACCACATTGAGCGGAGCAGTCAGTATACTCCAGGATAAGGCTGCCATTCAGGGACCTGGACAGGCTAGAGGAACGGGCTGACAGGAACCTCACAAAACCTCAAGAAATTCAGTATGGAGTCCTACATCCAGGACGGACTGAGCCCTTGCAACAGTACAGGCTAGGGAATGACGACTTGGTCAGGCAGCAGCTCTGCTGAGAAGACCTTGGGTGTTCTCGTGGATAATAGGCTACATTATTAGCCAGCAGTGCGTCCTGGCAGCGATGAAGGCCAACAACGTATGGCACCATCTCAACAGAAGCGTGGCCAACAGATCAAGGGAAGTGATTGTTCCCCTTCACTCATGGTTTGTTTTAAACCACATCTGGACTACTCCATCCTGTGCTGCCTTTCCCATCCCAAAAAAAAGAAGGATACTGATAAACTTGACTGCATTCAGTGGAAGGCCATGACAACTGTCAGGGGCTAGAGCACATGGCCCATATGAAGAACAGCTGAAGGAGGTGGGCTGGTTCAGCCTGGGAAAGAAAGGGCTTCAGGGTAACCCAGCAGCAGCTTTCCAACACCTAGAAAAAGACTACTGAGAAGACAGAAAGAGGCTGTTCTGTGGGAGAACAAAATAATGGGCATAAATTGAGATACAGGAGGTTCTGATTTGACATGACGAAAACATTTTTCATTGTGTCAAGCATTGGACCAGGCTGCCCACACAGGTCGTGCAGTCTCTATCCTTGGAGGTTCAAGGCTGACTGGACAGAGCCCTGAGCAACCTGGTCTCAATCCAGCGTTTACCCTCATTTGAGCAGGAAGTCCCTTCCAGCCTGAATGACTCTGATTCACAAGTGCTAGTCCGTCATCTTCACAATGGTTTTACCCACCTACATGAAATCAGCCACACAATCTTACATCACAATGTGTTTTCCCCAAGAATGCTACTGAATCAACAGTTAGTACAATACATTAGTATTATAAAGAAAATGTGATACTCAAATATAATCAGTTTTAGAAATCAAGACAATAGTTGCTCTCAGAATCATCTTCTTGCTTTTCGGAATTTTTCCAAACAAATTAGCTCAGTTAAATCCCATTTCCCTTACTCTTCAGTAAAACACTAGGTTTTGGAAAGAGTGCACATTCTTGAAATGCTAACAGCCATAATTAGCACGACTCAACGTTAGAAAGCACAAATATATTAGTTAGCATTTTACCAAGAAATATCTTCTGTGGACAATTCCATATTTCTTTGGAGAACAATTTACACTGCCCAAATCCTTCCAGTAAAATTTGACTTGACCTTTAGTTAAGGACCTTTACTTCTAGGGAAACAATTTGTGCTGGTTCCCTGGGTGGCCACTCAAGTTTCATATCTTTAAGGACTTAACTTTAGGAGCACAGATCTGAAGTCCAAAATAATTCAATGACATGCAGTTAACTGCATGTGTGGATTGATTTAAGAGAGGCACATAAACACGCAATCTGCCGTCACATGCATTTCAGTACCATTAAAAGGGGATGAAAACACCCATTAGTCTGCTGGAATATAATTGGAAAGATTAGTATTTTTAAGATGTGAAACGAGGGTAGAAAAGTGGTAAGTACAGTAGGGACTAGACTGAATAAGTTTATATTTGTAATGCTATGTCTTACATTCACAGCAAAATTTTCAAAAATTCTTAACTAGTGTAAACTCTTAATTTTCTACATCACTTCTGATAGTGAGAATTAGGTCCATTTGAAAATTCTACTCCTAACTTTACAGACTTACAATCTGATCCTGCATTCTCTGTAAACCCAGGACTACCGCTTGCTTATCACATATATGACTCCACACATGATGACTCCAGCACCCTACTTTTGGGAATCTGAATTCAGTAGATTAAGAAATACTTGATTTGTTGTTCATTTTGATTTCAGAATGCCAGATTCTTCATTTGTTCCAAACTGGCACAGCTGTACTTTATAGCTCATTGAAAATATACTGCTTAACATGAAGCAAAGATTTGACCCGTTGTTTGAATGTTAAGGTTCTTCTTGTGCTGCTAAATATTTATGTCTCTAAAAAGAATTAGTTTTCACCCTTATGCCAAATTCCAAAAGTTGTTCCATTGCGTACCTTTAATTTTCTAAGCAAGAAATTTCTTATTGAGAAACTTCAGTTTACAGAATACTTAGGAGTATTCCATTCTACTAAAAAACTTATTAATATATCTAACAAAAAAAGATGCACTCACCTCAGCACAAGCTTTTAAGCAGGTCTTCTTAAAGCCTAGAAGTTCCAAAACATCCTTTTTGGACGGATCTGCCTGGTATGTTTTCTGTATTATGTGCCTTAAGACAACAGAGAGGCCAGCTCGACAGAATTTGCCATCTTTCACGACAACAGCAGGTAAACAGCAGCTCTGTACCACCACAGGAAGCTGACATCTGGAGATTAAGCAAACTTCAAGATTGAGAGAGAGGTTTTTTGTCACAAGCTGGTCATCTGCATTTTCACCAGTTGGCACTAAGAAAATTTTGAATAATTTGCAGTCACAGTAGGACAGCAAAAATAGCGAAATAGATGTATGAAGAGGAAAGATGCTATCTCCGTACTGATGTGAAAAACCCAAATACAAATGTTCTTCAGGGATGCTATCTTTCATCTTCCTCCTGAGCTGAAGTTCCTGAAATAGAAATCAGAATACCACATCCATGAAAGAATACAGAATTAAGAACAAAAACATAGGGTTTGAAAAAGTGGTCATTTCACTATTTGCTAAAAAGATTTAAATATAAGACACTATTAAAGACATTCTGCCTGAATAATAAGTGGACTGCAATCCTATCTTGAAAGGAAAGAGAAGTTTCAAATATACATTGTCACTTCACATATAACACACTGAAAGGGAAATGATTTGGGAAAAAATTTTCAATTTTTGCTCATTTCTGACATTAAACAAAATATACAAAAATGAAAAGACTTCCATTAATGTTTAAGTTTATAAACATTTTATATCAATTAAGAATATTAAAAAAATCAATAAGCTCCCATAAGATTAACAATTCATTATTCAAAAAACAAGCTCCTCAGCGCATATCTGCAGTAGTTTATAAGGCACACATTTGTCTTTCTGTAAGTTAGAAGGCCTACATAAAGTAGGTAAGCAACAGAAAATAATATCAGTTTCTATATTAAAAATGAGTATAGAATCTGGTGAGATACTAAATGAAGGCTAAGAGGACACAAAAATAAAAAAGTTCATTTCAAGAATGCTGCAGGAACACCTCAAACACACAAGATTAAAATAGCTGAATACAATAATATAGCTGAAATTAATAGTTTTGACAATATATTAAAAACTCACTTAAATTCATTTTCTTTACACTTTGTCAAAAGTCACATTTCTACTATTAAACTGTCCCATAGCAGTTTAATATAAAATAATGTTGTAATAATTATTCTGCACCATCACCTAATAAAATTCTCCATTAACTTATAAATCACAATTCATATTGAAAAGCTCTAGACACTAGATGGCACTCTTAAAACAATCATTATAGAAGAAGGCTTTGTTAGAATTAGAGAAAGAAATCTGAACACTGCTAAGAAATGTCAGTATGATTTTTTTTATATATTTATATAAAGCACAAGTGACATTGAAGCAGCACTAGTCTTAAATAATTGTCTAGATTAATAAGGTCTCTGTACAGTTACATGAATATGATGCAATTATTTACACAGTAAAAAGATTTTATATTTGAGATATCCAGGATATTGGACTATTTTTGTATTTTTGTAAATGTGTACATCAAATTTACTGTTTTATATCATCTATCACAAGCCAAAGCAATTGTCCAAAAAAACAGGCAGTGGAAAAATAAAATCAAGTACACCCAACATTAAATCGAAATCATAATAATGACTGTCGTATGAAGATATTTTTAAGCCGTTCCGCTACACGACTGTCTCATGTTGAGCCACATGAGTGGCTCAACATAAAAGCATTGTAGCTTTTCTTTAATTAATACATCTGCCACACAAAGTCTAGTACAATAAATAATTAAAATATCGACCTTCATAAAAGCTATTATACTTGGATAAACCTTGACAGCATGTAAGTCAAGGTGGATTCAACATCGTAAGTATAGCTCTGTGGAAGAAATGGTATGGTGGGGCTATTGTTGAATAGAAGATTAATCGAGAAGAGCTAATCTTGCCTGCTAATTACACCGTTACTAGCATTTAAACCCATATCTTGACTTTAAAATCTCTTCCAATACTCAGTGGTACTCTTTGTATGTATTTGGATTGTTTCCATCTTCCATGGTGACCTGTAAAGCATACACAATAAAAACCCTTCTTTTCCTGACCGCTCTAGCCACTCAAACGTACACGTCACCTTACAAAGCGTAACACCACTTAATTTGTTTTTTGGGTGACCTTATTGCACAGTAGTTTTCTATGAACTGTTACATAAGCAGCTTTTTTGCCATTATCATACTGTATAGAACTGCTAAGTAGTTTGGCAAATTCTGATGAGGTTTCTATGTCCAAGCTATATTATTCTACAGTTTTCATCTGTTAATCCTGTTTTTACAGAAGTGGTATTCCAAATCCATCATTCAGGATTGCACAACTAATACATTAACCTTTTCATCACACAGTATCTCTCAAAAGGTACACAAATGGCGTCCCTTGCTCATTTTCCTCAGAAGCAGAAGCTCTGAAGCACAGCTCCACTTTCATTCAACTAAAAATAAGAAATAAAAACTTGGGAGATGCCAAATTAGAGGTACTACTTAATCAGGTTGCTGTTTAAAATAACCAAAACATCCTGCTTTGAAAATTGGTGGAGGAAAAGGTGAAAGCTGTCAATATGATACTAGATGTGTGTGAATTCTCCTCAGATCTGTTAAGCACAATTGGTTCTACCCAGCAGCAATGGATGATAGATAGCAGCCATCAGTCAGTCCCAGAGGCAGTTACTGGTTGGAAAGAACAACTTTTTGGTTATGGATCTGCTCTGTATTTAACCCTGTAACTACCACATCTGACACCATCCTAGAATCCTCAAGAAGACAGACGGATTAATATTAGACAAATTCAACTATTTTTATCCTTCGGGATACAGCTATCAGGTACAGAAGTTGCACAAACCAGATATGCCAACACCATTAAACCTTACTGAAGTAAGTTAAGAAGATATTGTCCAGAGCTACCCACTCCATTCTCTTGACACCCTTACTGCAATGTCAGAAAATGGGAATGTGCACTCAGCCCACCTACTTTAGTCCATAGCATCTTAAAGCCACCTTCTTCAACTGTTTTAGGTAAGGCTCTTGATTTTGCACTGAAACAAAGCCTTAGGAAAGTTCCATTCTTCTGAACGTTATGAACGCTGTCTAGGAGGCAGCTGGATCAGACAACCCACTGGTAATAACTATCTTTAAAAAAAAAAAAAAAAAACACCAAAAATAACTCTTTGCAAACATACACAGTAATTTACCACAACTCAGCTGTGACATGGTGAACTAAGTCAGAGAGACTAAATTATTTTTCTGAACCCAAATGAACTTCTACCAAGAAAGAACATGGATCACAGGAATGATGACACTTCATAACCAACTTACACAGCAGCACTGAGTCCATGCAGTAAAATCAAACTAGCTTGCTGATTTCACTGAAAATAAATTACTTTTAGGAGAGGAGGCAGGAAAAGCCATGTTCCTCCTCTGCCACCCCCCACCCCGCTGTCCGAGCAGTAAGTTAACGTCATTCAGCAGGTAGCTGCAAGAGCACCAGTGTAAAGGAGACTGCAGAAATGTGCAACTGCAGGTGACAGGGAGCCCAAGAATCTACTTGATTTGGCAGTGGCTCAGTCCTACGTAGCTTCAGCTGATCTTGGCATGACACACTAAATCAGGTTAAGTACCCTCTAGTCCCATTACTTGTCAGTTGTACCTTCTCCACAGAGTCACCTCAAACTAAACTCCCATTTGTCTCTTTCCTCTATTTTCCTTCTGCAGGTAAAGCCCTCTCATGCAGTTTTGGTAGTGCTTAAAATAAGCCTAGATGGCCTATGAGAGACTCTCACTTAAGCTGGCAAGGACAACACAAGTTACTGTACTCTCAGTTGCTGGCAGTCTTCCAGTACCTCCTGTAATTATCTACTCACCATCCCAGGCAAGGCAGGCAAGTTCTGCAGTAACTCTCCACGTATTGTACAACTCAGCTCCATGAAGCACAAAGAACTAGGGAATAAGACTATAGAGATGAGCATAATGCTCAGTACAATTAAGTTTAGCTGCCCATACGTGGGCATCCATAGCAACTCTGAAATAAAAACTGAGTGTTCATTGCTGACTGAAAAGAATCTAAGGGCTCTTACTCAGCAAAGCTGTAATACCTGCTCTGGCTGTTGATTTTCTGATAAACAAAAATGTCCTATCTACAGTTTCTTCTAGTTGGAGATAACGGTATTTTTTCCAAAAGCTAGATTCTCCTTTAGCTAGGCTTTGTGCATCTGTTAAAGCTGTATTTATCCAGGGAAACAGAGAGCTTTACATACCACTCATTTATAAAACTTTCATTAGTTATACCATTTTTTTTAAAAGCATTCAAAACTTTTTAGATCATGTTTTCATATGTAGTATTTTTAAGCCAAGATAGCTGTTTCAGTTAGCTAGACTCTCCACACATGGGAGGAGGAAGAAGAAAGTCAAAGATTAAGATGGTCAATATTATGACAACTTCCTTTTAAGGAATCACATAAATAAAATGCAACAGTAACAATACAGCAATAATTAATCATTCCAGTCATTTATTCTGAACTAATTACAAACCAAGAGTAAACTGGTAATTTATGAAAAAATGCAAACAAATGTAATATGTTATACCTGAAGCACAGTAAGCTCCAGAGCAGGAAGTAAACTCTAGCTCTCTTCATGATAGATACAAATGTCTCATTTCTTTTGTTTTCAAAAGGAGTTAAGAACATTAATCATTTCACAAGACCAGGCCCTAAATTTGAGAATAAGGACTTACACACTCAAATGATTTCCAGACCCTCACAAACCAACTTGTCATTTCATCATTTATATGATACAGAATCACAGAATGGTTTAGGTTGGAAGGGACCTCTGGAGATCATCTAGTCCAACCTCCCTGCTCAAGCAGGGTCACCTAGAGCATATTGCCCAGGATCACATCCAGACGGGTTTTGAATCTCTCCAGCGAAGGAGACTCCACTACCTCTCTGGGCAACCTGTTCCAGTGCTCTGTCACCCTCACAGTGAAGAAGTTTTTTCTCATGCTCAGATGGAACTGCCTGTGGTTCAGTTTCTGCCCATTGCCTCTTGTCCTGTCGCTGGGCACCACGGAGAAGAGGCTGGCCTCATCCTCTTGACACTCCCCCTTCAGATACTTGTACACGTTTATGAGATCGCCTCAATCTTCTCTTCTCCAGGCTGAACAGGCCCAGCTCTTGCAGTCTTTCTTCATAGGAGAGATGCTCCAGTCCCCTGATCATCTTTGCAGCCGTCCGCTGGACTCTCTCCAGTAGTGCCATGATACCTTTTCATTTTGATTCCTATAGGCAATCAGATGTCTCTCAACTAAAAGGCCCTGATCCTGCAAGTACTTGAGAAGTCTGACTTGGAGACATAATTGCAATATAAAGTTCCATTATTTTCAGCTATAGTCCCAGTCTCTCTTTTTTTTTTTTTTAAACCAACGTCCCTTTCTCTTCTCAGATTAGCAGTACTACAATGAAGGTCGTTTCTCAGAACTGCACTCCCTGTTCTGCTGCTGAGAAAGTTAATTTAGATCTGAATTATTAAACCTATTCTGTGGAGTGGAACAAATTATGTTCTTAATTAGGGTCCATTTAGGACAATAACACTTTTCTGTTTCTGCAGCTACCCTCCCAGGGATGAAGTGATGAGCTTCACTCAGCAGGGACACAGAGAAAACGTTGGGCTCGAAGCTTCGGTTTGCACCCTCCAGCTGTTTCCCTCCTCCTTTGCTCTTCCCAGCATAGTGGTCTAGGAACACTTCTCTTTCACAGCTGTCAAACAATTTGCATGTAAATTCCAAGGAAGCCTGAACAAGCACACCAAATTCATAAGAACTCAGGCTTAAATGTCAAACTAAGTGTTTTTAAAACTCTGAAACTAAGTCTTTTTAAAACTCTGCCTATTGATTTTATGAGGGTTAAGATTCACTTGTCAATTTGTTGAGGCTTGCTTCACTTTTCTCTTCCCAATACTCGCACTTAACTCTTCACTTCTTTGTTTCATCTAACTGAAAATAGCAATTTTTCAACATTTCACTGCTGAAGGTACTTATCTACGTAGCGTACTCCTCCTCAGAACAAGATTAGACTACATAACAATTAAAGTAGCTGTTGATCTGCGACTCAGTCTCCCAAGTCTGCACCTGGAAAGGTCCAAAGAGAGCGACAACCGTAAGAAATAAGGAAGCTGCAACTACAAGCACAACTCGTAGCGACTCTCTCCTTTCTACTCCGTTTCAGGCCCAGAGGTCTCCTGAAATAGTTGAAAGTGGCTTGAGGCTTGAACAGCTAGTCCATGGAATATTATCCTCACTGGCAGAAAGAGTACTTCATTCTTATGCTATTATAATCACAATCAGACCCTGCCTCTTTTACCATTTCAAGCTACACAAAAGCCACATATGCATCATTTCACTCTGAACACATTACACACAGAAAATTATTTATTTCATTCTCGTATTCTACTATTCTGTTTCTATCTTATGAGATCATTCATCTTCACAAAGAAACACTGGGATTTTTTTTCCTATATAGTCCCAAGGATATTGCATGTATTTAACACTTATTCTCCTATCTCTTGAACTCGCAGCTTGTGAACTCACAATCATTTTATCATCTAGATCTTTTTCCTCTCACTTTCCCAGAACTGCATCAAGTATAGCTGATGATTTCCCTCCCTTTTCTTCCACACATCCAGCCCCTTAAAAAGGACCATTTTGCCTCCTGCTCTTTCTCCACCTGCACTGCATCTCATAAATTCTGCAGGTGTTACCCCACAAAGGAAGCAATTAGAAAAACAGCTAGAGCTCAACAGTTGAGGAAACCTTTTGTAAGTCACCTTTTACCTATCTCTGAATTATAAATGCAGGTGTCCCTCTCTAATACACTTTCAACTTCAGAAAGCAGTACTAAAAGTTCTCTTGCCTTTACTTTTCACAAACAGTTACCTCGAGATGGGCAGTGTAATTTCTGACCTCTAAGTTCCATAGTCTGTGCAACTGTCAAATGATAAACCTAGCTTGGTAACTTACGGGTTTTTGTTTGTAATTCATCTTTAAGTTAGGAGATTTAGATTAATCCAGGTTTCTCTTGCTCTTATTTCTCTAGACATCAAAAACCTTTTAGACACAAAAAGTTAGTTCGGTAACATTACCTCAAGCATCTATTTAGGAAATTTTCTTTTCCAGTCTCAGACAGATAGTGACCAATGCAAAGCCACCTGCTATGTTCAAAGGGTCCCTATCCTCTGTTCCTGGTAATGGTTTAAATAAAAGATTTTCCTCTACCCCATTTAATCACTTCATTTTCTAGAATTATCAAGATAAAGGCACTGTTATTTAAATATTACAACAAAGATACTTCAGAGCTCATCAAAGTTTTCATCATCCACATTAGCTAATACCAGAAACGTGGCTTTTGCCCTGGTAACAAGTTTTGCTGTGTACGGTTAAAATAAAAGAACAGCACGCGTCACCATTGTTAGAAAAGCCCAAGTTCTGAAGTTTGTCCTAATCCATACATGCAGTTCAACACTGCATAGACACCACTGATATCTATTGTCTCATTCATGAGTAGATCACAGTAATAACTCTTCACTAGCTCCCACAGGAAGCACTGAATCTTCTCCCCTTATTGCAACCATATACTAAAAATGGTTAATCGAATATGATGCTTACTAGTATTTTTTTCCTTAACTTTTGTGTCAATTTAAATTTTGTTCTTTCACTGCTTTGGAGAAAAGTTTGCAGTTTCTTAGCAAACTGGAAGAGAAGTGGATGTTGTAAGTTATGTACTTTTCAGATCAAGACCAAAAAACAGGCAGGCTTTTTCAGACTAAAAGATAGGGAGGACTAGTGGCAAAAAATGTCACTCTGCTTTCTGCGCTGAGCTTTTCAGCACTGACGCTATTGCTTTTATACTTCTGATAATTTCCAATAACCCTAAAACTTCTAAAAGCATTTTTAAACAAAATGTGCTTCTGTAATGACTGTGAATCGTTATATAAACACACTTATTTCAATAGAGCAGCAGAACATTTGATTTGGATTTATTTATACAGTTAGTTACTGTAAAAATGTTTATGCCTCATCATCATAACATCAGAATTTCAGATAGGTATACCAATAAAGTTAAAAAAAAAATGCTACCTCATCACTGGGACTTGCCTCCCAATAGCCTCGTAAGGACAAAGGTTCCTGAATTTCCGTTATGTAAGAGAAAAGGCTGAAGCACAAGGGGAGTTTTTAACTCAATGTCACACAGGGAACGTGTCCTAGAGCAATTGACATTTTCCTTAAGGGATTCCCTTGTGGATTTTGAAGTTCAGTCTATAAATATAATATAAACTACAACTAGGTTAATTTTGTTCCAAACAAGTCTTTTACAGAAAAGAAAGCAAAATAAATCTCTCTGGGAGTTCTATCTATAAATGACTTACCTGCGTTTCTTTCAATTGTCCCTTGTGCAAATGTACTCAAGCCCTTCTTGCATAATCACTTCAACCAACTGTACACGCTTGCACTACCATATGTCAACCCACTCCCATCTTTTAGTTTAGATACTAACAGCCTATCCCTAAGCACAGATCTTTATAAAGCCTGGGTTTTTACCTTCCCCCTCCTTCTTCAAATTTAGTTGTTTTTCCCCACTATTTTGGCTCTGCAGGGTACATCTTACTTCTGTGTTTAAGCACAGCCTTTCCTTTGAAAGTATGTATATGACTGCCACCCTGCTGTTAAAGGTGGTTAATTTAAGGATCCACTGGCAGCTTACTGAGAGAGAAACACCCAGACATTCACAATAAAACAAAACATAGCACTAACAAAACTTACAGGATATCAGATTGTTCACTGTCTTGATGGTAATGCCTCTTCCCACACGTTTTACAGTTTAATTAGAGAAGGAAGAGTGTGGGAAGAGATGGACTTGTATGCTATATTACTCATATTTACAGTAGCTGCTATTGATATTGTGAAATGAAGAAGTCAGCTGGACAAAAATAACAAACATCACAGTATTTGCAACATACTTTAAAGACAAGAAAAAAGTTTTTTGTCTACATTTAGTGTAACAATCATGTTGAGCTGCTTAATATCTATTAATCATGCTTATTTTTCACTAGTAATATTGTTTGTTACCATTTCTGTTTCTCTCTCTACAGGCACTAAATTCCAGCTAAATTAGTTTTACTGAGCTATCACGCTAGTGATATAGTACAGAAAAGTGTTTAAAAAAAACTGTTTCCAGGAAATATAAATGAAAAACTAAAAAAACCCACACACACAAAACACAAACATTCACTTCCTTTTAGTTCCTGAAAAGGACCTTGTTTATTTGTTGATTATTCTATAGGAAAACAAAAGGTTTTTTTAAAATAGAGACAGTAATGTTTGTGAAGTGTTTGATGTTGCAAGTCATTTAAAGACATAGTTTCCTCTAACAAATATTTAGCTTAACAGAAAACAGTATTTGTGCTTTAAGAGAGATAACTTTGCAAATCTGAATTAGATGTCTGTTCACCAGACCAATTTGCTTGTAAACTTTAGGGCTACCGTTATATCCTCAAGTGAATCCAAATAACTGTATGATTTTCAAACCAGAGAGAAATAGAGAGGCATCTGAATTTCAGACTAGTATACCAATAAAAAATATATGTATTTCAGCAAAGTAAAGTATGAAGAATACAAGACAAACCTTAGCAAGGCAGCACACTAAAGTTCAATTATTGCAGAAAATAATGCCACTGAGTAAAAATTCCTTTGCGGAACGATGACATAAAGCCTGCACTGCGACCTTCACTCAGCAGTCTGTCAGTCCAGAAAAAGCAGACCAAGTGTTCAGACACGGAGAATCACTGAAAACCAGACTCCAGCTTTTTTTGGTGGTTTGGGGGGGGGGGGCGGCAGATGGAGAAAAGCTTAAAGAAGAGTCCCCCAACTGCCAGATGAGGAAGACTACAGGTGTCTTTTCCTTCATCAGTTATTAGTGCTCTTCACCAATAAACGCCTCGACCGCCAGTTTCCAGCCAAACCTCGCTCAGGAAACAGAAAGCTAACGGCAACGAGGGCACGGGCAGGCGCCGCGCTTCGCGGTCAGCGAGCCGTGAGGGGAGGAGGCGGCAAACGCCGGGCTGCCGAAGGCGGCGCGCCGATACCCGGCGCCCGTTCTCCCTCCGTCGCCACCACCCCCGGCCTCTTCCCGCCGCCAGTAACGGTCGCGTGGAGACCGCCCCCCCTCAATCCCCAACGGCTCCGGGCCCGGCGCGCGAGGCGGGCGCCAACGGCCGCTTACCCTGTCCCGCACGTCGCCCAGCCGCTTCCGCCCTGGCCCCGCCCCTTCCTGCGCGAGCGCCCGCTCCGGTTGTCTTCCTCCCTCCCTCCCTCCCTCCTCCACGCGGGCACGACCGGAACCCGCCGCCTCGGGGCTCTCGTTGCGCGGGGGGACGCGAAAGGCGACGGACGCGGCTTGGAGGCTGAGCCGGGGGGGCGGGCGGGAGGTAGTGGTGGTGGTGGTCTCGGTGGACGCCCTCAGTCACCCGTTCGCTCGTGCCCGGCCGTGCCGTGCCGGCCCGCAGGTAAGGGAGAGGGCACCTGGTGAGGGGGCTGGGAGAGCACGAGACCCCTCTGACCGTTACTCTGCGGCTCGAGGGGCGGCTGGTGCCGGCGTGGGGGGAGGGGTGGCCCTGTCGGCGATGGCGGTTGGAAAAGAGTTTGAAGCGGTTGCGGGCAGTTGCACCCCCCCCCCTCCTCCGCAGCGGCGCGCTCGTTGCCGGGGCTCCAGGACCGGTTCAATCCTGGTGGTAGCGGGTGTGGCAGGGTGCCCCCAGCCCCGGAGCTGCCTTTCGGGCCGCTCTTCTCAGGGCAGTGAGTTTAGCAGACGCTTTCCACCTCTAGTCGTAGCACTCTGAGCTGTGTTTCTCTCTCTCTTTAGTCTCTCTTAGCTGGGTGTTCAAGTCAAGGCACTAGAGTTTAGTGTCAGCTGATTGCGTTGTTAGCGCTGTAATTAGGCAGAGGGGTTCATCTCTTTCTTTGTGGTGGGGACTTGCCCTGGGCTCAGCTCAATAGCACAGAGCACACGGAGCCACCGCTGGGGACGGGAAGGAACAGACCAAGCAAATAGAGCTCATGTATGCCCTATTTTACAAGACGTATGCATTTCAGCCGAAATTGTAAGTTATTTTTTTGGACTGCAGCATATGGAGGCATAGAGAGCTTTTATTTTCTTTAAAAAAGAGTTTTTAAATAAGAAGCCTTTATTCATTCTTAAAGGAAATAAGAAGGGAAACTTGCAGCAAATATGCTGCAGAGTGTGGGGTTGTGGCTTTGGTGTAACTGACCCAAAAATTCAGTTTTGACTAAAATTTGCAGCTTCCACCTGGAAATCACCAGGAAAATGATATCTAGGGCATTTGCACACCTAATGAGTTTCAGTAAGCAAATCATTTGAACTAGGAAGGGGTGAAAAAGATAATGAAGAGAGGTAATAATTTGCTAGTGATTTAAACTAATAAGCAGTGGCACCTATTTAAACAGTGTTTTTAGGTCCATTTTTGCAGAGCTCTGAAGCTTTGTGGTAGTAGGGGTTAGCAAATCTCGGTTGCATAGGTACGATTATCTCATTTACTTGGTTTTGACAAAACCATTTGTGTGGCAGCATAGCTTTATCAGAACAAAAACCTTTTTTAGAAGGGTAACTGATGAAACATCATGTGTGGAATTCCAATCTAACATAGAACCTGTACTTGGAACCAAAGACGTGTTAACTTGCTTTTGAACAATAAATGGGCTTAGGATAACACCACTCGAAAGGGCTGTGAGAAACTTATGTTTGAATTAATTATATGTATAAGTAGGAGTTGACGCAGGGGATCTTCTCTATCCCAAGTGAATTCTGTACGCTATTGTTCTGTCACCTCTTTTATATTTGTTTTTTAAATTAATTGTTTTGATTTTTTTAATCAAATAGAATATTTCTTTTAAGTTTCCACTGTTTTGCAGATAGCTCTGGTGGATAATCTCTCTCTGTGAACTTTAGGCTCAAAGAGTCTTACTAGACTGGGATATGCACAGGATTAAGTCTGTATCCTCTTTTATCTGTGCACTTTATTTCAGGTGGCTATCTGAAAAAAAATAGTGGATCATAAGAAAAGAATGTGAATAAAAATCAAATCTGATATTAAAGATGGCTGGAATTATACTTGAACAGCAATTAGCTGGATAAAAAAACAAATATGGTATTGTATCAGGGTTGGGAAGGTGGCAAGAGAGATGTTGACTTGCTAGACCAGTAAGCTGTGCAGAATCCAGCTCAAGAGGCTGAGGGTAGTGCAGGAAAAAATGGGATTATTTTCCTCTTAATCAATTTTTTTTTTTTTTTTACAAAAAATAAATTATCTAAAGGTAGGAAGATACATGCTTTAGATTTACTTATTAAAGGCTGAGGAACTGTCTAGATTCTCAGATTAGAAAAGAAAAACGTGAAGTCAATTACATTCAGTCTATCCAAATTCTGAAGTAACTTAAATGACTAAACCACTAACAAAATTATAATGTTACCAAAATGCCCTCTTCCACCCTGGATCTTCATTTACAGAATAGATACAGTGCTCTGGTAGCTGAGGGGGAGGAAGTGGCTCAGTCAAAGGCAGCTTCAGAGACTGCAAAGCCTGAATTGAGTATAGGCAGCTGAGGAAACAGGCTATGTGCGGTCACAGACCTATGAAACGATTCAGTTACTGACATGTGATGGGATGGCTTGCGCGACTGGAGTTCTGTGATACACGGAGACAGGCTGCCTGGGAAAGATGCGCAGGAAGAATAGTGTGTGTAGGGTTGCCTGTTGGGGGAAGGAGCAGCATGGATGCATGGAACTCTTTGGTGGAATATGGGGGACAGTCACCACGAGAACTTGTGGGTCAGGAGCAGAGGAGGAGCCAGTAAGGGTGACAACATCGTGGGAGTCTGTTATAGACCACTTGATCCAGAGAAAATGATGCATGATTTCTTCTTTAAGTAAGTTGAGGAAGTGTCCACATCACAGACCCTCCCCACTATTTGCTCGGAGGGCAGTGCAGTGGGATGCAAGCACTCCAGGAGATTTTTAGGGTGAGCTGAGAGTAACATCTTAACACCAGTATGGACCAACGGATTGGCCAGCCTGGGGATGTGGTCTCCTGAATCTGCAGTTCATGAGCAAGGAAGAACTGACTGGAAACATGATAATCAATGGCAACCTTGGCTGTAGTAACTATGAAATAGTGGAGTTCAGGCTCCTGAGGGGAGTGAGGAGGGTGAGTAGCAGAATAAAGCTGTGCTTCAAGAGAGCAGACTTTGACTTCTTCAGGGAACAGCAGGTGAGATGCCATGGGAGACAACTCTGAAGGGCAAAGGAGCTCAGGGAGATAACTGGTATTTAAGGACAGTCCTCTTCCAAGCACAGGAACAGTCCATCCCAATACTTAGGAAAACATGCAGGCAAAGCAGAGGATTGGATTGACTAATTGGGGAGCTCGGGACAGAACTCTGAAGCAAAACAGGCGTATCCAGGAGGCAGAAGCAGAAACAAGCTACGAAGGAGGACTACAGGAATATTGTCTGGGCACGTGGGTATGGCATTAGGAAGCCAAAGGGAAACTTGAGCTGAACCTGGCAAAAGATGTGAATGGTGACAAGCTGCTGCTGCTGCTGCATTATCAGGAAAAGGATACACTGGGAAAATGTGGTGCTCTTGCTGAATGGGACAGGTCATTTAGCGACAGCAGACGCAGATAAGGTTGAGGTAGTCAGTGTCATCTTTGTCTCAGACTTCACTGACAAGGTCTCCTAGGCCTTTTTGCCACAAGGCAGGCCTCAGGGTGAAGAGGAACTACCAGTTGTGGAAGAAGATTGAAGCAAGAATTGCCTGACATGAAAACGTGACCTGTACGAGACCATGGGACCAGATGAGCTGCACTCAAGGGATCCAAGAGAGCTGACAGTATCTTTGCAAAACCCCATTCTGCCCTTCTTGAAGGGTCATGGAGACTGGAGGAGATTCCCGGAGACTGTAGAAAGGCAAATCTTGCATCCGTCTTCATAAAGGGCAAGAAGGACAATCCAAGGAACTACAGGTTGGTCAGCCTCACTGCTTTACGTCCCTGGGAGGATAATGGAAGAAGTCCTCTGGGAAGGCATTTCTGGGCATAAGAAGGAGGTGATGGTGACTGGGAATAGCCAGCTTGGATTTACCGAGGGCAGGTTGTGCCTGACCAACGGTATTGTTTTCTGTGACAAAATATAACTAGATTTAAAGATGAGGGGAGAGTGGTGGATGTCATCTATCATGGGCCTTGGGGGACCTAATAGCAGCCTCTGTATACCTAAGAGGAGGTGACTGAGAAGATGGAGCTGCTCCTTCTACTTCTTTTCAGAGGACTGAGAGACAGTGGGCACGAATTGAGATAGGGGAAGTTCCAATTTGAAATAAGGGGAAAAAATATTACAATGAGGACAGTCAAGCATTGGTTGCCCAGAAAGGCTGTGGGATCCCTATCCTTGGAGGTTTTCAAGAACCGGATGGACAAAGTCCTGCAGAACCTGGTCTGTATCCGCTGTTGACCTTGCTTTGAGCAAGAGGTTGCACTGCATGACCTCCTGAGGTCCCTTACATCCTGAGTGATTCTGTGATTCTTAATGTTTTGTTTGTGAGGACTCAAAAGCAGAAAATATGAGGCAATTGTGTAGTCTTAGCAATTTCAGACAAACTGGCTACTGTGATAACTGATTGAAATATTGATTTAAAAGTATATGATAAAATATGCTAGCTGTAGAATAGAATATAAAGTAAAGGATACAAATACCACCAACTCCATAAGAGAAGAATTTAGTCCTCTAAAATTCTTTGGACAATGTCCCAAATAAATAAGAACTGATTAATAAAAATGAGAATAAAAGTTCAGGGTTTTTTCTGTTTAAGATTTTCCTTTATTAAAAAATAATGTTCTTTATTAGGACTTAATATTAAATCTAGAAGTGGTCTGGAAACTGTGTTATTGACAAATAAGCCAAATTTACCACTGTCACAGTTATTAGCTTAGTCAGGAGGAGAGAAAATCCGAGGAATGGAGGAATCCAAAGGGTGGGGGGGGGGTGAACTGATATGATCGTGATAAGCGAAATTAATTATTGATAAACGCAACGTAGCACATTGGAAGAAAGAATTTGTGCTACTGATTCACGTAATAGTTTTAAGTTAACTACTGCAGGAGATGATGAAGGTAGCTGTAAAGGAGACATGAGTGAAAGTCCTACTTTTCATAATCAGTGTCAGGGAGAAGTGTAAGTATAGCTGAGTTTATAAAGAAGGGATTTTATTAATAGCATGGCAATATGAATTGATGGCGTGTACTTTCTTGAAAGGGAATGTTCAATTGCACACCTGTCTCAGAAAATAATGCGAATGCGAGTTGAGAAACAGACTGGTGAAAATGTGAGAATATGACTGCCTCTGAAAATGCAATGTAATTAGATCCATTTAGCTGAACGTGATGATGAAAAAGATAATATAGTATGAAGGCAGGCAAAACAATAGCTCATAAATATGCGGAAAGGGGTTCTGGTACCTAGAAAGAGTGACTATTAAGTGGAAAGACCACATTTTCTATATAGCATTCCATGAAGTTGAGATGTCTTTGGCAGAAGACAGTAGTTTGGCCAAGAAGGGAGAGATTCAAACAATTCTTAGACATTTGTATGAATGACAATCTACTGATCACCATTTTTTTTCCCTATAGGGATTTAAACCACTCAGAGTAGTCCACATTGAGAAGTTATTCCATGATTGTTCATTGCAGAGGGATTTTTAGTATTATCACAGATACTTAAGAGAGTTTTATTACCACACATTTGGTTGTCTGTGTGCATTGTCAAACAATTTTATACAGTAGTGGAGTACTGTCATACAGAGACCTAGGTCAAGAAACATATTTTTAATTCTAGGCTAATGGGTTAGCCACTTAATTGCTAGAGAGAGCACTTAAATTCTTGCCCCTGCTCCATGAGTTGTTTATGCGTTCCATTCAGTTACCGCTTAATGCAAAATGCAAAACCAGTTCTGCCCTGTGTGCAAAGATTATAACGCAGCCCTCTAATCTCAGAGATGCATATCCAAACTGCTGCACAGCAGCAGGTCATATTCACTCTTTTCCTATCTTTTTTTTCTAAAAACATTTGGCCTGTTTTCTGTATGAGGATTCCACTGCAACAAGGACATCGAGGCGTGCTCTTGCCCAGAATAGCCTATGGCTTCATGGTTAAAACACTGTACTAGGCCTTGCTCCAGAACTATTCAGTTGCTATATATTGACTTCACTACCAGAGGAGCAGTTTATGAATGAAAGCATGAATGAATGTGATTGGACCTTAGCTTTCTAAGTACCAAACCCCTGATCTGATCTGTGAACTCCTGAAGGAGGCCGCTATCAGAAGCAAGTTATTGGACCAGGCAAATTATTCGTTTTAGCCTGTTTGACAGTCATATTATTGAGGTCCAGTCAAGAGAGCATGTTTATCAATTTAATTTTTGCAGATGATACTATATTAAGATAGCAATACTATATTAAGATAGCAATTGATCTCTTCATCTTCCTGTCACATACATTTTCCTTCTTTAACTTACAAATTGGTTTTTTGTTTTATTTGAAAAATGTATGCCTAAACAGCATATATGTACCATGTTTCAAATTACAGGATACTTGAGCTGTTTAATAAGTCCAGATCCCTCCCTTCTCATGATAATTTTCTGATAATATTTTCGTTATAATTGTACTGGCCTATGACATTATTATAACTTGCACTTGAGACCAGTGAAAGGATTACTGCGATTTCACACATAAATAAAAGAATAAATACAAGACAGCTTTTACATTTTTTATTTTTACAGGTGCTTTACACTAAGTGTCTTTAAAAGGCTAACACTAGAAATAAATCTGGGAAGTATTACCTTCAGAAAGATGAAAGTGGGATTAGTATGCTTACAGTTGCTTTCTGTGTTTTTAATTCTGCAAGCATCCTGAATTGGCTACTAATGAGTGTTGAAGCTACCTGTTTCTTATGTACACGGGTATATATTCCCAGAAAAGGCCTCAGAAAATAACTTAAAGGTGATTTTTTTGTTGTTGTTGTTTTTTGTTTTTAAACAGGGCATTATTCCGAATTTCTGTAATTGGGATTTTAATTCTACTGTTTTTTACACAATAGAAGATTTAGCAGAGTCCTAATTTAAGATTATGTGATATTGCAACTTGGAAGCCATGAGCACAGAACAAAGGCATAGAAAGATGAGTTACCCACAAAACTCAAGAATGGCCTGAAACTTTCAGAGGTAGACACATGAAAAAAAAAAAAAAGGGGGGGGGGGATATGTACTTTCTGTATGCACTGAATTCATTTTTTTCTAAGCATCAGAGAGAGGCCGAGTTGCCCTGGGTGCGGCTTGCACTGTGGTCTCTGCTTGATCAGTAAAAAAACAGTTACTGGTGTTTAGTACTTACTGGAGGACTGGAAAATGATTTGACAAGTAGCAAAGATTAGGGAGTAGAGGAAATGTCCTTCAAGAGGGTTGTTAACTCTCTGCTGGGTCCACTGATAAGATCTGTATGAAGTCTATTGGGTTTTGAACTCCATGATGATCTTGGCGGAGTGATTCTCTGGTGTCTGGTGAAAGCCCAGCATGAGATAAAGGTTCCTGGAGACTTCTAGGAGTTGAGGCAGCAGCCTGCCACTGCTGGTGTATCGGCCAGGGAGGTAAAGGTTCGCTGCCTTGAATATCAAAAGGAATTCAATCATACAAGACTTTGGAAGCTCCACCTGAAAAAAATTGTCCAAGCAACGCTTTTGAGCAGAGCTAATGAAAGCTCTGTCAATGATCTCCTCTAGCTTATTGCATGAGAAATAAAATGTCCTGATACATTTCAAATGAGGTTTGAAGGGTTTATTAAGAATGCCATCTCTCTTCTGTTTTGGAAAAGTGCAGGAACTTTTATTTCCTGTGTTTTTCCTCACTTTAGTAATTGTTAATTGCTGATTAAGTTACGAGACTGACTATCTTTGTAGTGATAATTTCTGATGTAACTGCAGTTCCTTAGAGCTGTTGTTAAAGAAATTGACAGAGACCGCTCCTGAGTGCGGGAAAAATACTGCTACCAAGCAAAAATATTTAAGTTCATTGTACCCTTTTCCTCACTTTATTTCATTTATGTAGACACTCTGGCATTTTAGAGCTCTGAATAGTCTTTACTTGACATGAAAACCAATTGATTGTCACAAGGGGACTTGGATAAATAACAGTCTGAGTTGTAAGTTTTCTTGCCGTTTCAGCTAAATTTAAGAATAGACAACTATATTTTTTCAAATTTTTAAAAAAATACGTAAAAGTGTGAACTGGCTGTTTTATATCTTCTTATATTGTATGTTACAATGAGATGTTCTTTTGAAAAATACGAAAAGTTATTTTTTTTATGCAAGATATTCTTCTATGTTATTCTCACATGAGCAGTGAGATAAGTCATTGTATGTGCAACTTTAAGGAGAAGTCTGTTAATAGCTTTTCCTGAAGTTTATACTTCTTTTATCTACACTTCAATATTCTATATATGTAGAATTTCAAGAATATGGAATATTTGTTCCATTTATTTAAGCATGATGAGTTTAGTTTCTGAACATTAGATATACCAAAGTATGAGTCTGACATTTCAGATGTAAGGCTAAATTCAAGTTCTGTTTCTTAAGTTCACAAACGGTCATTTTCTAATGCTGGTTAGAAGTGGTCAGTTTTTATTGCTGTAGTTTTCATCCCAATTATGTGATCTTTGTATGTTTTATTTTGTTTTTGATTCATATATTACCCTTGTGATTTAAGGTAATATCTTTTTGCAAACAAAAAAAAAAACTTCTGTGAGATAGTTAGCCCATGCTGTTTGAGTTATGCCCCACATGAATACAGGTCTCTGTTTTTCCTTTTTTGCTCCTCTTTTAGAGCTGCTGCTATGGCTACTACAGTGAACTTGGAGCTTGATCCCATTTTTTTGAAAGCCTTGGGCTTCTTGCATTCGAAGAGTAAAGATTCTGCTGAAAAGCTGAAAGCACTTCTTGATGAGTCTTTGGCCAGAGGAACCGATTCAAGCTATCGTCCTTCTCAGAAGGTATTGGTATTAAGAGAGCATGGGTCATTTTCATATGCTTTATTAAAGCTCCAGCTGTTCCTGGTTTGACTTTTATAGCTGAAATGTTAAAAGAGAATCAGAAACAGAGGGAAAAGGAAAAGTAATTGTGGAGTGTTCGCATTGATCATTCTCCTTGTATGCAGCATAATCCATTCCATTAATTGAAGTAAAAAGAATTCTTTCTCATTAACCTTGTTGATACGTCCAGACTTGCAATACAGTGCAGAATAGCTCTTTTACAAGTGTTGTGACTTTGTGATGGGTTTTTTTTTTTGATTTGATATTGGCTGTGGCATTTTTGTTAGTTAGCTGTCATACTGGCTGTCCAAGGTGAACTGAAACGATGGATTTTTCCAGTTTTAATTATAAGTAAATGCTCATAAACATGCAGATTATTTTTGCCAGGGATAAATATTAAACAAAAAATAGTTATACACTGATAAAATTGGATCTTCTTTCTTAAAATACTGTTGACAAAGTAATATAAGAATGAGAAAAAATCCCAAAGGGTTTAAAGCAAAAATGATTTGCAGGATGAAACCCTTGATGTCCAATAGTGAAAAATTATTTTTCATCTACTGAAAATCACTACACACCTGCTACAGAGAATATTTGATTCTGAGATTAGTGTATGAAAATAACCAGGCAAGGAAATCCCGATATTGCTGTGTTATAGCCATATGGATAACAAGATTGTATTCTCTCCTAGGATGCCTAGAAATTAGGCTGGCATGTTCAAATGATGGTCTGTTTGCTGATACGTTGGTAATATGGTGTTTCTACATGTATATTGTTCCAAATAATAAAAAGCAGGGATAACAGGAGTATAAGGCACTGTTACTCCTACAGTATCCACAATGCTTGTACTGTGTGGTCTAACTCTATTCAAATTGTTAACTCCTTTAAACATAAATAACAGCTCCCTCTACACCAGGTCACAAAACCCTCATGAGCCCTCTGTATCAGAGCTTAAAGAAGCATTAGTTTTATAGTTTAAAGAGGAAGCAGGGAAACAGAATGACACCTCAAAGAGGCTTGGGAAGCTAATTCTGATAACAGCCCGGCTGGTAGTCACCTGCCCGCAGGTGAGACTGAGGCTCAGGCTGGAGGAAAAATTTTGTTCCCCTGTCTTCTGTGTCTCCAGTATCAGCTGGACAGCAAAGCCCAGAAATAGAGAGGGGGAAAAAAAAGTAGAATTCCTTTCCATGCGTTCCTGAGCTGCAAGGTTAGTCTGTTGTTGACGATAGTGAAATCTTAAGAACAGAGCGAGGAGCACAGGGATATCACAGTCGGGCACAGGAGGAAATCCATTTCTGACTGTGGGTTTGACAGGAAGTCAGTAAACTTGCAAGGCTGAAGCTCAAGGCTCAGGACCAGTCCCAGTATACAGCAGAGAATTAGCCATATCTTACCAAGGTGGAGGGGGGTACCTTGCTCAAACATGTTGCTGAAATTAATCACTCATGTGCGTACTCACTTGCTTATTATCCATTGCGGACACTAGTGCATAACTAATAAGAACTATTGATTTCTGTTGAGATGTATATCTAAATGTATTAACCTGAAAGGTGAATATGGACTGAGATTAAATACAGGTCAATACTTTTCTCCATGAGGGAACGAAGTATTGATGTCCAATGATATCAGATATCAACTTGTAATTTCTGCATACATTGAATTTTTGTCTTCAGAACTATTTGAAAATTTGTGTTCGTTATCTCATTGAATTTTAAAAGTAGAAAAGTTTTCCCTTTTAATTAACGTTTCAAAGGGAAGCTGTCTTTAGAAAAGAAACACTTTTTCTGCAAGGTGCGTGATAAAGAGGAGGTTTTATTAATTGACAGCAGCTTAAATGCACTAACTCGTGGATATGATATGAAAAGATTTCGAAATTATAAATATATATTTATAAAATACAGTATACATATATATTTGTAGGCATACATAGGTGAGTAATGTTGTTTGACGTGGAATGTCATTCCATGCTTTTCCACGTGTGCAAAAGACATTTTTTGCCTCACCTGCAATCTAATAGGAAAGTAGGAAGCAACCTGTGTAGGATTTGCCTTCCGTTTTTGTTTCTCGTGTTTCAGGAAGTAGAGCAACCAAAAGTATCTGTTACCAAACCTGTTTCCAGTAAGCAAGAGCCTAAAGCGTCTTCTAGTTTGCCTTCAGGCAACAACAATGGCAAGCCGACTGTATCAGAGAAGGTGAAAAAAGAAACAGAAAAGAGATCAGGTGACAAAGTAAGTCTAATTTTTGTTCTATAATGAAAATGTGGTTAATACATTTGGAAATGGCTGTAAACAAAAGCTCTCTTCATGTGTAACTTGTGTAACTCAACTCTTACCTAATTGTCCATAACCTATGAGCTGTCTTATGCAATCATGTTGCTGTTTAGGCAATCTAGCAAAGGTTTTCTTGTATTTATTCTCTGAATGCTTTAAATTACTAAAATTTTCTGAAAGAGGTTATTAAAACATAGCAATCTGAAATGTGTTTCCCAAGGCAATCAGATTTTGAGCTGAAGTGGAAAAGTGGCCTTGAGTTTCTAGTTGATAAATATTTTGGAGAAAATAAGTATCTAAGGAAAATAAGTTGTGTGTTTGCTGTGTATCGTAGACCTTCGTATACTGTTAACCTAGTCTTTCCAGACATTTTTCGTTTTAATAGTATCCATTAGCTTTCTGCTTTTTCACATTCTCTATCTGTGCTTAATAGATAAAAGTGGAAGCTGCTGAAGGAGTTGATGCTCCAAAGAAACCAAGACTAGAGAAGCAAGAGGCTCGTTCGTCTCCTATTACGGTTCAGACGAGCAAGGATTTATCCATGCCTGATTTATCTAGCTTTGAGGAAACTAGTGCTGATGATTTTGCTATGGAAATGGGTTTGGCCTGTGTTGTTTGCAGGTAAGTCAATGCTGCTGCATTGCAATTGCGTAGTTACTTTTTTGTTTCGTCTGCGTACCATTTAGTTAACGTTTTCTGAAGTTTTTATTCTGGAAATCACTTAAGCACTAGTAATACGTTTAAGCATCTTTCATGAATAAGAATGGTTTCTTGAAAATGAAGCCTTTAATGGGAAAAATAACTTTTCTTCAGAAAAGATAAAGTGAAAAATAATGAAGTTAGACAAGATGCAAATCTAGTGTGACAAATGCTGATTTCTGATTACTGGAAGACAAGCTGAAATATTAATAGCTAATGATAAGCAGCGCTATAAAAAACAAGTTCTTTTCTGTGGAAGTATTCATTTGGTGTCATCATTATGAGGGGGGTGTGTGTGTGTGTTGCTCTTCTCTCCGTAATCATTTGCCGTTGTTTACACATAACTATGTTGCTTCAGTTAACGCTGTAAACGCGTTACATCCTCCAGTCAAGGCAGGTTCTTTTTGCTTTCCAATAAAGGCTCTAAAGTTGGAGTTTAACAGCATTCTGGTAACAATCCATCTAGTGTTAACAGAAGTAAGATTTGCAAGGAAGTAAAATAAAGTATGCTTTTGAATATACACCCTGGGATCAAATCACTTCAGTAAGGATTTGTTTTTATAGTTGGTTTATGTCCCTGCAAGTCCCCACTGCTGCCAAAAGGAACACTTTGGATTTTCCCAGTTGTACCTCCTTCCCTGCCCCATTTAGGGAGTGTACTGCCCACACAGTTAAGTGATCGGCTGGATCAGCTTCTAGATCAGTTCCCTCTCAGGTTTTTCAGTAGGATTAGATTTCAGTCAGCTTAGTGAGTGTAAATACTTATGCTGGCGCATGGGTGGATGCAGGAATGTGAGGCTAGGATAGGGAGGAAGATGGGGCTAGCTTTTCAGCAGCAGTATGTATTTTAGCTCAGCTTAAGCCAATTGTGAGCATGCATCCTTTATAACTTTGTTCTTCAGTCATGTCTATGGTCATTCCTGTTGTGCAGATGAGGTGACTTAAATCTCATCAATCCACGATTAGTTAATGTCATCCTATTCTCATGTGTTAGCTTGAGTGTTTAGCTTCTTATTATAGACTGTTGAAAAAGGAAAAATAGTTGAAACACTTGAAAGACTTCTTTCATTTACATTTCAGTTTTACCTTTTTTCCTCCACGTTCCATTTCTGCTGTCTCTTAAAGGGACAAAGCCCTGTTTGACAGTATTTTAAAATGGTGCTAAAACTAGCACAGTATTAACTCATTTAGCTGAGGAGGAAGGAAAGTTTGGTGTAGACAGTCTTGAGCTGCTGTGTTTTACTGATTCTGCATCTCTCAAGGCAAAGGAAAACGTACACAGACATAATGAGAAGTGAGCAGTAAAGGAAAAAAACTAGCTACTGTGCCTAGTGTGGCCAGCAGCTTGTTTTGAAAAGCATAGGCCAGGAATGTGGTTCCATTAGCTCTTCCATAATCGATGTTTAACCTAGCTGCTGAAGGCATTGCTTCTAGCTAGTCATTATGGTCACAACTTCATAGTACTCTTGCGAAAGATTTATCTATCTTAACTAACTAGGCTCTTATTAACCTGACGCTGGAGGGAAGGAGAGAGGGAGAAGTGCAGCGGGAAACAAAACAGCCTATTAGAGAGAAGATAGCATCAGTCACCCAAGGCTCAGGACTTGTTTTAATTTTAGATGAAACCTGCTGTGAAGTTGATATCGTTCAGTTCTCTGTCTCTAGCTCAGCCTGGATAGGAGGTTTTTCAGAGCGTTCGTGCCTCAGATTTCCTGAAACCACACATTCGTTAAGACTCTGTTTCCACTATTTACTGCTCAGCGTTCAACATGAGGGCGTTTTGTGATCTGGGCACCCCAAGCTGAAATACTAACATCCACGTATCTGTAAAATATAAAAGCATTGGATACTTCTGTAAAATAACACAGGTACATATAGTATTTGAAAACTGACACCTGTTAATATTTGTATTCAATCAATAGTGAGTGGAAACATGATATCTAGTTGTAGAATAAAAGAGAATCTCATCTACTCAGAGTCAAATGTTTTATATTTATATTATGTAAGAACATAAGTTAAAGACAAGAACCCAGCTGTGCAATTCAAAAATGCAAAAGAATGTGATTGAGTACTAACTATTCCCACTTTATAAACATAGAAACTAAAGCAGAGACATTAAACATCTCTAAGATTTGCATCAGAATTCAAGGTAGAATTGATATGTTCTTCTTTCAAATGTTGCTCCCATAACACACACACACAGGTTTGCTAAGGGTAACAGTGATCAGAAGAACTGAGTTTTGACCTCGTTTCCTTTTTTCTTTTTCCTTTTCTTTTCCTTGTTCTATAATACCAAGTTAGACACAAGGAGGGAGGGAGTAAATAACCTCACCTTCTCCAGCACATGCAGATTCTAGAAAAACAGGAGTCACTGATGTTGTATGGCTCTTCAGTTACATGAAGAAATATTGCATGCAATTTGCAGGTGACAGTGAAACCCCCCCCCCCCAAAAAAAAAAAAAAAAGATTTCCTAGGCAAAAAAGTTTTTGAAAGAACAGCCTTATCTCTTATGAATAATTTTTTTGTTGTTTTCTGAAGGTAAAAAAATCATTAAGTTCATTTCTTGATTAACGAATCATCTTACAATAAAGCTAGTTTAACTTGTTTCTGGACATGAAAAGTTCAAGTTTTTCTAATCAGTCTAGGATTGTTCTTTTGTAATTTTAAAATAGGGTGAGGTATCTCCTCCCTTGAGACATGTGCTTGGAACACCACTGCTTTGTTCTGACCCAGTTTCTTTAGGAAAAACAAACAAACAAACAAAACAGCATTTGAAATATTGTCAACCTAAAATAAAAGGCTCTGGAATTTCTGAAAGGTTTCTTCCTTTGTTTTTTTAAATAGCCCATTTAAAAAAGAAATGTTATTTAGAAAATGCTCTAGTGTCCGTATGGACAATATCTGCTGACTTCATTTTCCTGTTATAGAAAGAAAGAAGGTATTACCTTTCCCCACCCATCCACAAATAGAGTTTCCATGGTTACCTGAGTACCTGCTCCTCAGGGATGTGAGCAAAAGCAGCTTAGCAATTAAATAGCCTGATTTGTCATCTGAAAGAAGAAATCATTAGGAAAGTGGTATTGGGCTAATTCACAGATGTACTTCCAGTCATGTGTATATCACTAATTTGTCATTTATACAGTGTGATTACTTTCACCAGAGGCCCACATAAAATTAAGTCCTCATCACCAGCTTACATGTTTGCTTCAAGGCAGCACTGCACAGTTAATCCTTTCTGTTCCATCTTTCCATGATTTTGGTATTATCTCAGATTCCAAGTGTCTCTCTGTGTAGTAGGGGCCAACAGAATGGCTAATAAAACATCTGTAAAGTCGTATACGTCTTGCATGATGATGCTTTTAAATCCTTTAACAGAAAGCACCCTTACATGGTTGTCAGTGAGAAATTATTTGTTCTTGAGCTGTGTTGCTCAAAAGCTTACAGCAAAGTTATCCAAAGGTAGACTAGGCCTTTGGATGCTACTACAGTGGGGAGGTCAGATCGTTGGTATACAGCGAGTCATCCAGAAAATCCTCAGATGAAGTAAAGCAGGTGAGACTTAAATTCCTAAAATAAAAATCAAACAGGTAAACAGTGCCATATATGCATGTGAAATAGTGTTGAAGTTTTTAGATTTCCTGAGAGAGCTGACACAAAAAAAGATCTAAAGTTTCTGAAACATTTGTTAGAAAGAACTCGTACTGGAAGAAAAGAGCTATTTCGTTTGCCACAGGTAGAAAATATATGTGAGACCAATAATATTTTTAGTTTTTATATTAAGCCTTACAAAACTTGCAACAATTGGATAATCCTTAAAGTGCTTTCTCCCATAATCTGTTCTTAACTATTTGCTCTGCAGGCAAATGACAGTTACTTCTGGGAATCAGTTAGTGGAGTGTCAGGAGTGCCATAATCTCTACCACCAGGATTGCCATAAACCTCAGGTGACAGACAAGGAAGTGAATGATCCTCGACTGGTTTGGTATTGCGCACGCTGTACCAGACAGATGAAGAGAATGGTAGGAATCATTTTTTTTGTCTAGCATGAATACTACTTGAATACAGCAGGCTATTTCTAATATATGAGGATTTTTTGTTTTGTTTAAGGTTATAGAAATCTTTAGAAGCATGTTGAAGAACCGTTTTTCACAGCAGTGTTTCTGCTGCTGCTGCTGCTTCTGTGCTTTTTAATGTAACATCTGAAAGAGCATTCAATAACGTACTTCTTAAACAATGCTTTTTTAGAAGCAAAAGTTGAGTAAAGAAGAGTCAAACAGGATTTTTTCCTGCTTAGTAAGCAACTGTTAAAAGCATTTTCATTTCAGGTGATACTCACTTTTAGTACAAATCTACCATATAGCCATATAGTTTTAATTTTTATCTTAGTGGTGGAAATGGATGTTTTCCTCTAACAACAAACTGCAAATTTTGCTGGGTGTTCTGAGGCTCCATAATAGGCTGAGAAGTAGCACCTTCCTGGAAAAAAAATCCCTTTATTTTATTCATGTGTGTGTTAATTTCTGACTATGTAGACTAATTACTCCTGATGGCACAGCAGAGGCGGTCCACTCATTCCTTTGTGAGAAACATATGTTGGAGGAAGAAAACATCTTTGGGTGTACTGAGCATTAGTTGTTTGTTCCCATGTCTTTACTCGTCATTATATATCAGAAAAATATGTTTTCATTTGGTTCTATTTTATGGTAACTTAGCAAGCTGTTATCTGTTGGCTTTATTAAAGAAACAAAAAAAGGAGGCAATGTGAAGTCCTGGCCAACGAGCTATCATTTCCTGCTGAAATACTTGATTATTCTGAGGACCATTAGGCCTTTGAACTCAGAGGGGTTTTTTGCTTGAGGTCAGGTGTTCCCCTGGATAGGCCTTGCAGCAATTCAGCCTTTCCCTTCAAGATCCTAAGTTGCTCTCTTTGTTTCTGCATAAATTCTACCATCTTACCCACTGCTTCTTAGCAGACTCTCCAGGACAGCCTGGGTCCCAGTACTGCTGGATTCTGTCCATACCTTCTTCAAGTTCACCTTTATTCTCCCTGTTCTTGTGAAGGCCCAGTGCTTTCCTATCCTTAAGTGACAGCACTGCCTCTCTTCACGCTGAAGTACCAAGTCCTATTCAGTATGCTTTTTGGCTGGATTCTTTCCCCAGTGCTATACTTGGCGCTGCTCCTACAGCTGCAGTCTTGTCTTTTTCTTGGCCACTGTTCAGCTTGAAATCTGGTATTTTAAAGGCTAGACTGCAGTCTCACAATGCTCATGCTTTTTGTTAAACTGGTCAATGTTATGGGGGCCATAACTAACTTGTTTTTTTTCTACCACTCATGCAGGCTCAAAAGACACAAAAACCACCTCAAAAACCAGCTCCTGCTGTGGTTTCAGTTGCGCCAGCTGTGAAAGATCCATTGGTCAAGAAGTCAGAAATTAAGTCAAAACTTGATAATCCACCAGCTTTTCTAGCGTTCAAGAGAACAGAAGTCAAGGTAATGTAATTTAAATTTTCTGGAGGAAGAGTTCACATTTCACTGCACCGATATCATAATTTTAATTAGACCAGTCTTTCCTCACAAGAACCACAGCTGAAAATAGTCTGCTTTTCCATGTGTACTAAGTAGTACCCTAGCGCAGTGGTTTTGCATTAGCATTAAAAGAATTAAAAAATTCTCAATTCAATTATGAGTCCCTAAAGCATCCAGCTCTTGACTGTATTTTTATATTGCAGAGGAGAGAGCAGAATTCACTCGGGGGATTTTTTTAATGATACTTTATACAAGTAGGAAGTCTCATAATTGTATAAAAGATATGATTTGCTCTCTGTGGCCAAGTAACATATGCATATTTTAGTAATTAGAGGGCGGCTTCTCATGGTAATAGGGAACTCCAGCTGACTCCCGTGAGATCTAATTTAGGAGGCTGCTCCTTCTCATATATGTTGTCACATGTTTCTACTTCTCAGAGTTATTCAATACATACTGTCGCAAGCTGGTTAAAGGTAGTAAACCAGAAGCAGCAAAATAAATAACATAGTAGTCTAACAAACCATGATCCTTATCTAGGAAAGCACATCCGTAATCAAAATCATGGCAATTCATTCATGTGCTCCAAGTTGTCTGTGGTATGTTTGCTTTGCCTGGATGGAAACTGTTGTGAATAATACGATGACTACTGCTCAAGCACTTGGCGTGTGTAAATAACTTTTTCACTGCAGCAGAGTTATGACCTGCTCTAGCAGGTTACAGAGCCTATGCGGGGTTGTAGGAATGAGGTCCAATTTCGTTCATTATTTTTACTGTTTACAAAATATCTGGATATATTATGGAGTAGAGAGTATTCGAGTATAGGATTTGAATTTTAGTTTTGACCCTGCCCTTTGTGGCTTTGGTTTAATAATTCAACATGTATGCTATTCCCAACTGAAAACTGGGAGTAGGTGGTATTGAGGTGTGGCAACCACAGTTAATGTCTGCAGAAAGTTTGTCCCTTACACTGCCTGAATGGGAAGACTAAAGGAAAGAAGTCCGGTGAATTTTTAGGGTTTTTAATTATGTATTATAGTGAGGAAACAAGAGGGGAAGGGAAAGGAAAGTTTAGACACCTCTCTCTTGACCAAAAGACTGTAATATCTGCAGTATTTAATTGCTCAGGGTCTGGTTTTTGTCTGAGCATCCGTCGTCTTTTTAAAAAGCAACACCAGGTAACCACAGCAAACAACAAAAGCTAGGCGATTGCCTTCATTGTTTATACTTAACAAGTCTGGGCTTTTTGTAATTACTTCAGTTAAACTGTCTTTTATAGTTTATTGGGATATCATGATGCCATATGGTAGCCTGTTAGCTGTATAGAAGAAGGGAAAGAAAAGGTAATACTGGATTTATTTGTTTGGGAAATTAAAAGTTAACTGCACCTGTGCCCTTTCCTTTCCTTGTTAATGCTTTCAACTGTAGCAACCAGTAATAAAATACTGTCCAATGGGTGTTCCTGGGGAAAAACCAGGAACGGAAGCTTGATCTATTCCTGCCATGATGCATTACAGAAATAAATGTTACTATAGTAAGAATGATTTATTTATTTTAGACCTCAACAGCAGTTTCGGGGAACTCAGCCAGTACAAGTGTTTCCTCTTCAGCAACCAGTGGCCTTACAGGATGGGCTGCTTTTGCAGTCAAAACCTCCTCTGCCAGTCCCTCAACTGCCAAACTGGGATCAACAGCACAGAGCGCCAGTGGGAAACCTGCGGCCTCTTCTAATAATCAGAAACCTGTGGGTTTGTCAGGTTTGGCAACTTCCAAACCAGGACTAGGGTCAAAAATAGCTTCGGCTAACAACAACACAAACCCTGCTCAGCTGAAGCCTCCTCCACCTCTGACACTGGGAAAAACCACTCTCAGCCGTTCGGTAAGCAGCGACAACGTCAGCAAAGTAGGTCTTCCTAGTCCCAGCAGTACTACGCCAAGTAGCAGCAGCCAGGTACCCAGCGGGAATGGCAACAGTGGGACCACGGGTAACAGCGGGGGCAGTGCAAGCAAAACAGCAGCAGATACTGGTAATCAGTCAGCCTCCCTAAAAGGCCCAACTTCTCAGGAGTCTCAGCTCAATGCCATGAAAAGGTTACAAATGGTCAAGAAGAAAGCTGCTCAAAAGAAACTCAAGAAGTAACATAGCTGCTTGTTAATTTTATTGGTTGTGTTCTGTAAAACAACAGCATTGATATTTTTCTTAAAGAAAATCCCACAGTTACTAGACTGAAACAGTAGTTAAATCAGGGAAGACCAAAACCTACGTTCTACAGGAGGTCAGGCTTAGATGATCCTAGTAGTTCTCTCTGACTTCACAAATCTATGAGTCAAATACAATAGAGGAATATTCATTATAATATGCCTCCTGTTTTTTAGCTCAAAGCACTGAACCGTGACATTGTTAAACCTGGATTTTTTCTCACGTATTTAAAAAAAAAAAAAAAGAAGATTTATGTGCACACTTAATAAATTGGACTTCCAGAACCTGTCATTCTTAAACAGCATTATTAATAAAAGTATTATTAATCTGGGAAATCATTGCTGCTTTTCTTTCACACCCCATTTTCCAATACTTAAACTGAGAAATGCTTCTGCTGTTCAGGTTTTTCTATATTATGCAGAATTAATCAAGTTTATCCCAAGTTGTACAGCTCCTTAGGGAAAATATCTATTTATTTAAATGATTCCAAAAATGAACAATAAAACAATATATTCTATTTAAAGTGAGAATTTTAAGTGGCCTGTTTTGTATATTGAGAAACTTCATGGTCACTTTGTTGCTGCTGTAATCCTCTTCTGAAGGAGGCAAAAAGAGTATTGGCAAAAGATGAATGGCCTCTAACCTGTAATAAGGGTGAAAGAGCTAAAACAGTATTTTCAAGCTCTTCTAATCTATGAAGAACCTTAAGACTGTCCTGTTGTAATATGAATGGAAAATAAATGGAAGACACTGTATATTTGAATTAAATACACAATCCAGGTGAACCACACCTAAAACCTATTGAATTCATTTCTTGTATTTTGATGATGTGAGGGAAGGAAAAATAGAAGAAAATGAAAGGAAGTATCTTGGGAGCCTGTACGTTAGTGCTCTCTCTGACACACCTGAAACACATGAGACCTTTCAATCACGTAAGTATTCCATGCTGTAAGTACTGCTGTAAAATTCACAAGTCTTGTGTGTGTGTGTGTGTTAAAGTAGTAATGCCTGCCAGCCTGTCTTGGAAAACATAACTTCCAGTCTCTTAACTGTTGCACTGTAGCCTATGTGATTATTTAAAATAGAGTTGCTCAAATCGCTGCCTCCTCGTACAAGGAAGGAGCAAGGGCCGAAATCTCTTTAATCTGGTATAGTTAGTGACTGTTGGTCGCTTAAGTCCTTCTAAAGTGTTGAACAAAACATTTTTCTAGCCCTAGCAGATGTTTTGGGGGTTTTGTTGTAGTTTACTGCTTTTTTTTTTTTAATGTCTATTAGATTTTTCAAAGCAGTACAAAAAACTTTCCCAGCAGTTTTGGTGGGATGATACAGACAGAAATAGATGTATACAAATGAATGTCTTCCTTCATTTTACTCAAAGTAGACAAATGGTTCTTGTATATTCCAGAAGTTCCATTTCTTTCTCTTCGTCTTGGTGGTTTGCTTTTCAGAAGGAAAGCTCTACTCATGAATGCTACCTCAAATCTCCCGGAGGGTTCCTGCATTAAAGCTTATAAAAAGCTATTGCAGAATTTCTGACAGGATCTTTCAAGGCTTGTCTGTAGATAAGTTTTAGGGCCAGGGAAGAAGGGATGAAATTCCATATGCGATTTGGAGAGAAGGGCCAAGCTGTATTGGAGACGGAAGTGTCTTAAGCTTAAAGGAAGTTGACTCCAATCTTCTGGCTACATAAGCCTCATTCACAAAGAAATCATGAGTCACAGACCTTACACAGCTCTATTAGGGTACTGGTTTTATCTTGTAACTCATAATTAGACAGAGGAAAAACTGGAAAAAAGCAAAACAAAACAAAAACCCACCAGTTCAGAGCTTGCCCATATTGTTCTGTGACCCATGGCATTCTCACTACTGGCTTTTTTGTTTGGTTAGACTGTCAACAGTGTCTGAGGGCACAAGGGCCAGGATCTGGAACTTGGGAGGTCAAATTTTAGGAATCAGTATAACCTAGAATTGGGATCCTGATATGCCCTTGTTAGGGTTGTCATATAGACTACAGATGCGACAATGTTACCAGAGCGGACTTGATCTGAATTTTCAAAGAGGTTGTCCCACTATCTGTCCGTGCCATTCGTGGGGCAAAGGAATTTTTTGTTTGATTTAGGAAGGGGGGCAGGGATATTCAGAAACCCTTTTTCTGTCTTCCCTTCTCACCTTCTTTTTTTTCTTCTTCTAGTTCACTTGTATTTTTAAGTGCCAGAAATAATATCAGGTATGTTAGATGTTAAAATAGGTCCAAAATGTTTGTAATCTCATATTTTTTCAAATATAAAAGATTGTTCAGAGACTTTTTTTTTTGCTTTATTCCTTCATGGAAACGATGGTTCATATTTTGCATTCAAATGGATTAATGAAAAAATTTAAGATTTTTTTAACCTTACGTTTCTTGTTCTACTCAGTGACATACTCTAAGACTTAATGGGAGCTGTCATATCTGTATTTACCTTGCATTGTTGCTTAGTGTCTCCGTTCCAGGAGAAAATGAAGCAGATGCTATTGGATTATTGCGAGAGAGAAGCTATGCCGAGGCAGAGTTCCAACCAAGCATGTTCCAGCACAACAGCAGTGTCGAGGTGACTTCTATCTAGCAGCATCTTAGGTGCTCTGCCTAACTGCCCATAGCACTAATAACATGCAAGAGGGTGCGGGGAGAGGCATTCATCTCTGTGCATGGATGTTCGGGCCCGATATACTGAATTCTCAGTTCCAGGGCATTGGTAGGATCAGCTTTGTCTTTCTTCCCATAGCAGCACCGTAGCCTCCTCAGTCCCCCAGCCCCTGTGCAGTCTTGCGCTTTGCCTGGCCGCTGTTAAAAAGGAGGTGTCTACATACTGCGACCGCCTCGCTGGAACTTCCCATTCAGGCCTCCCTGTGGCATTTTCCCAACTAGACCTAGTTTTCACGCCCATGGACCTCCCTTCAGGTCTTTCCACATATCCTGCCGGATTCTGTTACTCCTCTCCAAACCTGTCCTGTGCAGGTATGCTGAATGTTTTACCCACTGCTACTAAGAAAGGTAATGGAGAAAGTATGAGGTCTTCCTGCTGTCCACCTGCACCTCTGAGCTCTTCTTCACCCCTTGTGCGCCCTCTGCTCCATGTTTCGTTCAGCGCTCAAATCTGTGGCTCAGACCATGCATGCTGAGTGCTGGAAAAGAATCTTGAGTCTCGCTGTTTGTGACCAGCATGCAGCAATCCCCTCTCTGCCCTTTCCATGGTAAGGGGAGCATCTCTAAGCAGGGAAATGCCTCAGACTTTAGGGTAGATGAAAACTACAGCTTATCTTATCATCCTACGTTTTTGAATGTGTAAAGCTGATACACGCAGCTATTTTCCTCACCTCCTTTCTCCTCTCCACAATCAAGACTTAGACCTAAGGTTTCTTAAACACCCCAAGGAAGAGCTTCATTGTTCTTTACTACCCGTGTTCTATCTGCATTCTTCTTCTAGTATCACTTTACTGTGAGGGGGATGGAAAAAAGATTTTAACTTTGTATTGCCTGTGGCTTCCAGAATGATTGAAAAATAACAGCAAAAAGAGGAGGAATCCAGAAGGTTTTATTGCCTTTGGATCAAGCTATCTTTCCTGCTCTCTAGCACAGGAGGTTTTTAATGTTGGTATGGGAGGCAAAGACATTGAACCAGTTTACATTTTCAAACAAAAGGCGTTTTTTGCCTTCTAAATGTTAATCTGAAGAATATTGCCTACACTATGAAGTAGAGCATGCAAATAGGTTTTTTTTTTTTTTAGTGACTAGAGTGATGCTGTGTAAAGACATTTGCTCTAGTAGTAAAATTTGCTCCCACAGGAAGATTCAAGAGGTAAAACTGCCTCAGTCATGCCTCTGAATATACATATGGTTTTGCTTGTAAGAGTTTGGGAGCTTACATTTGAACTCTGCAGTTTGCTTGTAGGTATCATGTATCAGATGAACAAAGGCGGGGGGGAAATTGATTTTTGTTTTCAAATTGTGGTAGCTAGTCTCATTTTAAAATACCTCTGAGACCTGATTCAAGCATATCTGGATGTTTTTACTTCCAGAACTTTAATATGGGTTGACTGTAGGTTATCTCCTATTCATTTTAGCATAAAATAACTTATGCTATACTACTTATGCAAACCTGTTGTAATAAGGCCAAGTCGAGATGGTGTTTGCTGATATAGCAAAATCTGCAGTAGAGCTGTAATTTATATGAGCAAAATACTTTTTCTCTGTAACTTTACCAGCTTCCTAAATGAAATATAAAGTCTCCTTCTGTTGGTATAAAAATGTCAGTTAGGATTGCGATTCTTTGAAGTGTTATATCAGGAAGGATTTAAAGCATAGAGCCGGTCTTTTAAGTCAAGTGTTTTGCTTGAATATGTAAGATAGGAACTGTTGAAAAACATAGTAGCTTGAAGGGAATAGATGTTTTCTGCTTTGAAGTTATAGTTAGGATAGAATTAACAACTCATTTTTCAGGAAGGCAGTCTGTTCTACAGTATTGTTCAATTGAATTCACGTTTCAGGCTGAGGAATCCACTCTAGGGTAGAAAGAATGAAGGCATCAGAATGAAGTCTAAGTGTACCTTATATTTAGAAGAGATGACTAGAAAATAGTCCTCTGACTTTGCATCCCCAATTCAGATTGCTTTGTGGTTTACTATTTAAAAAAAAAAAAAAAAAAAGCTACTTGTCTTTCCTTATCTATTTTATAAATTCGTATGGTAATATTTTCCTTCCACGTAAATACAAAGTTTTTCATAGATGTCCAGATTCTGATATCCTTAGTATTGTGGAAATAATACTCATGTTTCATTAAAAACTCCTGGCAGGACTAGAGGATGTTGATATTGTCTGGATACAAGAGGAAAGATGCTGGAATCTAGCCCAAAGTTCTGTAATATATTTTAGTAACAAACTTTATTTCTATTGCAAGTCATCACTGAACGCAGATTGGATGTAGCAGTAATAATGGTCACAACTACAGGAGAAGCTAGAAAAGAACGGACCTAACCTATTATTTGGAAACTTGAAGTGTACTTTGAAACTTGTTCAGTATTTTGATAACAAGTTCTAATATTTTAATATATAAGCTAGCATGTATACTAAAAATGCACTGTTTTATCTGAGGCAACTGTCCATTTCCTCTGCTCTACCTATTTTGCAATGACACTTTTTACAGTTGATAACAGAAGGCAGATCTTGGATTGCATGTTAAACCCCTTTGCGTCTGTGAAAAAGTCTTGTTTTAGAAAAAAAGACCTCGTATCTTTACAAAAATAGATTTTTATTATTACAATAATTTAAAAGAAGATTTTTCACAATTTCTGAACAAACAATATTATAAGAGGAATAATAGATCCACAGGCACCAGCATTTGTCATGGCCACATTTCCAATTGCAGGTATGAGGTCTGTTTCACATATTCCATTTTTGCAATTGGGAATTATTTTTACAAGCTATCTCAAAATGACAGCAAGTGTTTTTTAGTATTTGAGGTAATTACTCAGTGAAGCCTCCTAAGATGCAATGTTAGAAGGAATCATTCTTCAGTTGTTTCCGCAGAAAAGGTAAATCCTTAGTTCACAAGCACCCTCCAAGCAGAGGGAATGTGGTGCAGCACAGAGTTGCCAAAGATCAGAGCCAGAGACTCTGTGCTGTTCTTTGGCTTGGATGTTTCCTGGGCTCCAGGTTATTGCACATAAATCAATGGCAACACTCAAAAATATATATCCCCTGAAGGAAGAAACACTTCAGTTCGAATGGACCCCATCTTGGAAATATTTTTTGAAAGCTTACTGTCACAATGGTTCAAGGTAGTCAAATGCACATATCTGAATGTATGCATGGTTGGTCTGTTAAACCACAGCCTGTCCCTGCTTCAATGAAAATAAATTAGTTTTGTCATTAATAGAAAAAAGAAAACTCTTAGAATACTGTAACCTTCTCTGCATTAAAGAAACAATTGCAAAAACAATGCATAGTTTTTAGGAATTCCTGGAGTCCTAACATAGCTGAGTTTCTAGTATTTAAAGCGCTGCCTCAACAATAATGTCTCTGAGCAGGTCTAATTTGAAATTTTGGAAATCTCCTTAACGTAGACAGGCTTTAGATTCCAAGACCTTCCCTTTGCTTTTGCAAAAATTCTAGTTTGCATTCATATGTTTTAGACAAAGATAAAAGCTTGCAATGTATCTGTAATCTCATCAAATCATAACAGCTAAAACTTTGAATTTCTGAAATGATTAATCCACTTGAGCACCTAACAAAGTAATCTGTGAATCCCAATTTTTGTGACGATAAGAAAGAAGATACAATAAAATCACATAAATTTTCCCAAAATTAAGAATTATTATAGGTCTTATCCATAGACCGGGGTTTCAAATGGCCTGTTAGAAGTTGGCAAATTCCACAGAAGTTCTGTGAAATTTAGGTGGCCAGCTCCTTTATGTTTCATCCTTCATTCTTTGTTGCGTCAGGATAGCTAGTGAATGTTTTGGAGAGCAGCATTTGGATATGCTTTGAGACACCTTCATAGAGCCTGAGTTTTCATGGGGAACACACGCAGTGCTCTCTCAAAATCAGGGCCCTCTATATGACTCAAGCTGAGCTCTCAGAACTAAGACTTCAGAAATCTTTTTTTTCCTAACTCTTGCCCTTAATTTCAGTATCTGAAATACACAACTTTGTCATTGTGCTTATATGACTCTTAAATAAAATTAAGTCACTTCTAAAATTGTATCAACCCAAAGTATGGGTTGTGCCCAAATAAAACATTCTGAAATGTAAGACATATTGGAAAGCTGCTTGTGTTCATCTTCCTCATAATGTTGAAGTATAAAAGCCAAAGTAGTGCAAACTGTAGTAGAGTCAATTCTAATCTTTCAGTCCATTCAGCCAAGCTGATTACCCCCACCCCTAAAACGATTTATTTTCTTCACTTAAACCAGAGGCAAAGTTTTCTGTAATAACAACTTAAGTCATTAATAAAATAGATGGGAACGTTTTTTTCCTTGCTAGGGAAACAGCAAGATTTAAGTGCACAAGGTTAGGTACAGTTAAACAAAACCGTGTGGTATCTGTTATTACTGCTCATTGGATTGCAGTAGTTCAGAGTTTCACACACCAGTTACTGGATGTCCATCTCAGAGAATTCTCAAAGCCTCTCTATCATATGATTTAATCCAGCACAAATGTCAGGATTTCATCTCTGTGATCCGCTGCATTAATCACCTGAGCAAATTCAAGAACATTCCCTACCTTTTTAAGCATAATGAAATGAAAATATGGGACACTCCAGAAAGTGAAACTGGATTAGTCAGTTTAGCAAAAACTCTGCTTGCATCAGCTACTCAAACTCCTCTCATCCTCTCTTTGCTGGCAGGTTGTTCTTACTACATCTCAGTTAGGGTTCCAGTCATTTTATTTTCATCCCCCACGCTTTAGCAACATGAAGTAGAAACTTAACAGCTAATAGCTTTAGTACAAATTTTGAATATACACAGCCTTGATCAGCAACCTTTCCCTACACACACATCTATTCTAATAGTATTGTCACTTTAATGATCAGTCAGTAATAAGGAGTTATGCAGCTATGCAGAAGATACCTGACAGGCTTGCATTTCACTTACCAACAGCTTCAAGCATAGCCTTTTTTTTTTCTCTCTCTTTTTTGCACTGTTTAGCACAGCAAGGTTTTCATTCATCACTAGAGGTCCCAGGCATTATTTTAAGAAAATCATCTGTGATGAAATCAGTTATCAGTGGCAACAGCAACAATATGTTGTTAGATCACCGTTCAGTCTAGCTTAAATGTGGGGCACTAAAGATATCCTAAAGATTGCTGTAGTCAGTGAACCTAAACAAATAGTACTTGATAATCGCATCCTTCCTGGCCTCTGTTTTTTCCCATACTCATTGAGGATCCAGTGTGAACTATTTTAACTTGTTAAATAGCATTAACAATTTTGAAGGTACTTTAATAAAATACAGGCCTTGATTCTGAATCCAATGAACTGAGTAAATCAGCTTATCAATACATTCTTCACTGTTCAATCTAATATCAGGCACTTTGGAAATGAGAATGATGATTTTGCCTGGAAGAGAGATCTTGACACACCTGGAGTCCCAGCTTATTCACTAGACATAATGATCTCTGTATCTGATCTAAGGAATCAGATAGGCAGTAAATATTCATGGAACAGTACTGCTTGACCTTTTTTTTTCCTAAGCATAATTTTCCCAAGTCTAGTAACACAGGCTTTGTTTCAGTACACAGATCCTGCAATATAAAGCAGTTAGTGTGGAGATGTTTCTGAAGCCTTATGTACATTCATATCAGACACGCTGTTTCCTATGATATGAAGTAGTTGTGTATTTTGTTTGAATATTGTAACTTCCTTATTTCACAGTACCTGTTTCTTTTGTGCCCCCCTGCATGTTTCCATATTTAATTAAACACACCCTCTTCCCTGAGACCAGCCGCTGGTACCAACCTGTTCTGTATGTTTTAAGTTATAATCTGTGAAACGTTCCTTGTGAAAATGAAACCCTTTTTCTTTTTGCAGTCTAGAGAAAAAGGTGCATTACAAAAGTGGCTGAAGAAAAAGCCAGACATCCAAAAGCTCAAGTTTTGAGAAGGGTCTGCGTTGATCAAGATAGGGTTTCAGGAACAATTCAGTCTGAACTACAGAATCCCTGAAGACAGAATTTGGCCTTTTTCAAGGTTAATTTTCTTCATCTTCAATATTATTTGCTAAATATCGTGGAAGAAAAACAAATTCAGATGTGATTTGTACTTGTAGGTTGACTTTTGATGTAGGACGCTGTTTGACCAAACAGAAAATTATGGGGTAATAAAAAAGCAAGCTCTTCAGGACATTAAATTGAATCAGTCTTCCTGTTAAATGTTTTCTCCCTCAGGTCTTGACAAGGTGATGGCTTTGGAGAATGGAAGTTCTCAATATCATCTGTGTGCTGTGCCAGATATCATGGCTTCTGTCAATCACTTGCGAGTTTGCCTTGCTTGCTGCAGACCATAATAGATTATTATTCTGTCTACTTCAGAGAAACTGGCTCAATGAACCTTTCCTGTTCCTAAGCGTATGTCATCTTCCCAAGGTAATTAGATGGTACATATCCTTTCTGGCCTTTGGCTTCTGCTAGCCACCATTCTTTATTGCCACTCAGGTCAGAAAACCGAAGTATCCTAACCCTCTGGTACTCCTGAAGACTGAGTTCCTGATCATTTCTTGCTTGAAATGCATAAACAGCATAAAATGTCTGAAAAAGGAAAGCCACAAAAAAAAATCTGAATACAGAAACGTAGCTACATCTTACCCTATCCTTGTATATTTGTCTGAATTATGCATATACAAAATGTGTAATGATATATACAAAACAACAGATAATTACATGGTCTGTAGCGGTTACACAGGGTACAAATAACAGGACCAAAGAAAAAGTAAAACTGAAGGATCTGACTATTTCTCAGTGGGAAGAAAGAAACCAACTCTGTGAGGCACCATCAAAAGAACACACTAGGCTAATAGGATTTTCAGTTTGCATCAAATGTCAGCAAGCTTGGAGTGCTGGCCTGAGCATTTACAGCAAGGTTTCATCAAGGAGAACCACCTTTCCTAAAGTTCCTGTACTTAAACGTGGCAACTGTTAACATGAATCCCTCAAACCATCTTCTCTGCTGCCTAGTATCCTATCTGCAGTAATCTGACTTGGAAATAGTAAAAACACAGGTCACTTCTGTACCTTGCTGATCAGTATTGTCACAGCTTTCTCATCAAAGGTAAGTGGAAAAACCCAAAACTTAGCTATTTCTGAGGTCCCCGGTCCATAGGAGAACCTCGAGGCATTGTACATGTGGTGGGCTAATGCAGCTGTGTTTTCTGTAAGACAGAACTGTGATTCACAGTTTAACTCTGATTATCTTTTCCCACCTTGTAGCTATTTAAGAAACCTGAAGAATAGCAGAGAATAATCAGAGTTGTGGGACTTTCCTTGTCATACTGACAGGTTAGTGGAAGTCTTTTGCAGTGTAAAGGGGAAAACATTTAAATTCTAAGCAGTGTAATTTTGGATTTGAATAGGAAAAACAAAAAACCAGGCACAGTAAATATCACACTTACATGCTGATCATCCGTATCCTGAACACCATCAGTCTCTGTCCCATTAACTGTGAGATTTTTGCAGAAATTAATAGGAGATGGGTTGCTGTCACTCTTACTGTGCCCTGGACTTCTTATGCAGCTGTCAGTGGTGGGCCGTGAAGAGACAAAGAGGCTGATATTATCAAAATCGTCATCACAGAAACTGTTTTCTGCTATGTCCTTCTGCACCTTTGCTGGATTGTAAGGCTTCAGGAAGGAGGAATACACATACCCTTTAAGGACTAGATATTAGAATAAGAGAGAAAAATAAACATTTCAAAACCAACCATTTCATGCCGCTGTCAGTATGACAGCCAAACAGATGGGGCCAGAATGAAAAGAAATCAATAGCCAAAAGAAAAGCTGTTATTGGGATATTTGTGCAACTAACTTACTTCCTGTGTCAACAAGCCATCTGCTGGTACTTCCGAAGGGGTCCCTTTGCTCCACAACAGCCACCAGTTCTCCTTCATGTAAATCAATATCAAATTCCTGAGTGGCATTGCATTTGCGCTTAGCTTGATACAGCAGTTCTGTGCTGTATGTAGACAACAGCTTGGACCTGTGGCCTTCTGTCTGATGTGGGGTTTCGAGCTGAAAAGAGAGAAAATATTCACTGGCAATAATTTTGAGGCCATTTCTAGAGCAACAAGGATGCATAAAGGAAACTAGTGCATACTACATGTGGCTATAGGCTCTATATTTTTTACACACAGATCAAGCAATTATTTAAACAGCTATAAAAAAAAAAAAACATAGTCTCTGAATGGTCTTCTATTTGTATTAAATTACCTTGTTATGTAAGGGTGAGATGCTATTAACTGCTTAAACCACATCCAGTCACAGTTTGCTTAGAGAGCAGAGAGGGCAGTGCTGCACACGAAGTGTGAGCATAACACATCACACTAGCAAAAGCATCTGTGCCTTATTGATGCTAAAAGGAATCCTACAGCTTCGTTGGTTTCTCCAGTAAATCTGCACCTGAGTTTTTACTTTACTGTAAACTAGACTCCTAAAAGCTTTGTAAGTGTCGAATTAGATGGGGAACTAGGCACACACAGATTTCCTAGTGGATTTTCTGCATCTTCTGAGCTAGGTGTGTGTGTATAAATATACAAACAGAAAAACATAAAGGATCATAGCTGAAAAAGAGAAGCAAAAAGTTGTTAATCAGAAGATTAAGATGCACAGTAAGACTATTTAAAAAGAGAAGCAACTGAATTTGCACGTACAGTCTTAGAGGTAACGTGCTTAAAGACCTAAGGACTATCAGGGATGATTTCAAGTAGAGTTTCAAGATACTAACATGAAAAGAGAGTGGAAAACCTTCAGAAATTACTGATGAATGGAAAAGCTTCATCCCAACAGCCCAATTGAGGTTCCCAATGAAGGGACAAAGCACAAACCCCTAGTTGGCATAAAAAGAGATTTGTTTCAAAAGTGATCAAAAGAGGATGCTTCATACACAATTCAGAAGTATGACACAAACCAGAATTGGGACAGGCTTCTTTTTTTCCAGGCTCAATTTTCTCTCAATAAAGGTTGCACTGCTGTTTTCTTTTACAAAATTCAGCTTGTGAACCTCCTCCATCAACTGATTCTGCACTTCACAGATGCTTGAGGAAGACAGCTGCAAACACAAAGCTGGGTTAGATCTCATGAACAAGATGGTAAGGAGACTTCACACAGCAGATTTGGTCTAATGGGCTGAATAGTAGGAATCGGGAAATCTGGCAAGTTAAGTATTATTTCCTGCAGAGCCCATACTGTGCTAGGCATGAGACAAAAAGAAAAGAGTGAAAGATCCTTGCTTAAAAAATTTATGATTACTATTGGATTTACAAAACACAGTGATTTGACTTAAATCATTTAAAAATATTACAAACAGTGTTGAAAATGATGAAATGAAACAGTGATTAAAATGAAAATGAGTGATGAAACAGTGATGAGAAATGAAAATGAATGGCCTTGCACTTCTGCTACTGAGTCACCTGCTTTCAGATGCAAATGTGCATCCCAGCAGTTATCAGAGTGGCCAATGTGCCATAAGGCTTGGAGTAGCTTACCCCACAGCCGTGTGCTTAAGGAACTATGTGCTGTTACCAGGTCAAAGATAGCTGGGTTAGCTCACGTTCAGTCTGTGGCGCTAGATAAGTGCTTTCAGCCTATGCCTAACCCCAAATGTATTTGCTCATGTAAACAGAAAAAAAAAAAAAAAAAAGTAATTTTATAGGCAAATCCCCACTGAAAACAATGCTCGATACAACAGCTTCCAAAACATACAGTATTCAAATTACATGGATGCAACTTCTCCATGCAGGAAAAGCCCTCATTTTCCCATTAAACAGTGCAGCTCTATGTTTTGATCTTGACCTTGCTTTCTTAATTTTTTCAGCTACAAGTGACTGTAAAGCGCTGTGTTCAACTCCTGGTGGAAAGGAATACTCCAGAAATGTAGTGTGTTTCATATGTAGAGCCTTGTCCAGTCACAGTCACCTAAACATGGCTCCATTTCTGGTGAGTGGGCTTGCAGTGGTGAAGGCAGTATCACAGCTGTGCTTCTCAGAGGGTTCAGCTCCTCCAGGAAAAAATACAACAAAACTGAAACATTGTGTCATTTTCACACAAATTGGTAAAGAGTAATTTCTTCTTAACGTGAATCTTAACGTCATGATCACAGTGCACAGAAAGAGTTGGCAGGGGGAACTAATGTCCTTCCCTGCAGCTCAGGCAGGCACCTTTGGTAACTTTGGCTACCTCAGAGAAATTATTTGAACTTTCTGAAAACACCAGTATAGCCAAAGCTATTCCTTAATGCCTAGAGAGTCTGCAGGAGCTTCTGTGGCATACTTAGGTTTAAAACCAAATTGCTTCTCATAGAAATTATGTCATCAGATCTCCTCCTAACTTACTTCTGCTCTGCAGCCTTCTGTGTGACTCTACAGGTCTAGCAGTAGCAGGAGTGTTCATGCACTTCCGTGGAATTTTTCTTCCTGAGTTTTGTAGGCCTCTCGTGGCTGACCCAAAGAAACTAAGACTAAAATGTTGGCAACTGCCTCCTTTTTGCTTTACTGTAATGTTCTCACCATTAATATCACTGCAAGAGCTGGAATAGCTTCATTAGGATCACACTTAGCAAAAAAGTTGAAGGTTGACAAAACTTCAGAGTTAACTTTGTAAAGTATAAAAACGCAAAACCTGACTGCGCTCAGCAGAACAATAACAACAACAACAACCACAGGGTTGTTTGTAGGTATGTGTTCTAAGTATCTCTAGCCAAATCATAGAGAAAGAAAAGAGACAGACAGAGAGACAGAGCTACATCCATTTCTAGTGTCCTTACTGGAACAGGTACCACCACAGCAGAACTTGATTGAAGTGCTGCACACATAATGTTCCTGAGGAGGGTGATGAAGCAATGCAGGCAGTTCAACACAATCTTCTTGGCTGCTCTGTTGAATATCTGAAGTTCTTCCACTAGCTGTGCATTTAAAGCCTCATAGTCTTTCTTTGCCAGGTCCAGCTCTTCTCCTGTTGACCTCTGAAGGTAGCTGTTATAGTCCAACAACTTGTCATAGCGCTTCTGGATGAGCTTCTGTGGGCCTGGAAACAAGGCCTGTAGTGCTGAGAGAGGAGCCAAAATGAGCTTGTCCAATTGAACCATCTGGAAAGGTATAAAACAAACCTACATATTATTTCATTCATACAGTTCTTTATTCATACAGTAACAGGTTAAACCTGATAGCAGCCTATCCAACAATCTGTTAATAACACTTCACAAAGCGTTTCTGCCAGAGACAGACTCAAGCAGGGTCTAGCATGAATTGGAAACTGCTTCATAACATTGCAAAAGAGAGGCAACAGTTTTGCAGCCAAAAGTGTCTGATAATGGTAAAGGTCCCTCAGAGCATGTAGCCTACAGTACTGCCATCAGTGTGTTATCACTGAGGAAAAATTGAAGCAAGGATCGGTGAAGTGGTCCAGTGAACTATGAGAACTGAAACCAGAGAGTAGGTGAGCATGTTTCTTAGTGCCTGAGCCAGCCACTGACTTCATAGTGTGAGGCTCCAATGAAATTCGGGTTTGCATAATTGTCAAGGACCATGCCAAGATAAAGTCTAGAAGCAATGAAATCTTGTTAAACGGCATTCTTCCTTTTTAATATCAAAGTGTGTGTTTGTCTTGTCTGTCTGTCTGTTTCTTTCTTTTTCTTTCTCTCTTCCTTTCTCTCTTCCTTTCTTTCTTTTCCTGGAAGCAGCTGTAACTCAAGTCCTGTTTAAGCAAGCACACAGACAATCACTTGATTTGATTAAAATATGCTATGCCTGTTGGTTTTATCTACAGTAATCAACACATTAGGCACCTGGTAAAAGAACAAAATCTTTCTCAGACCTTTGCATGTCTCAGTAGATTAATATTGCATGAAATAAGTTTTATTCTTATAGGTCACTTGTTCAAATACAGCACAAGCTTGTGATGAGTGAAACTCACTGTCATGTTAAGGCTCTAAGATTTTCTGCATGACCTGAACTGTCAGGCTGAGTCTGAGAATAAAAAAGTGGCATCCCTCTCCCCTCCATAACACACCACAGAGGAGGGCACATCCATTTTGTCACCAGAAGTGCTCTCCCAAGGCCAAGATGATGTCCCCTGGCTAGGCAGTTTCCATTTTATTCCCATTTGAAAAACTGGCCTATGTTTAGTAAAGCAATTTTTGATACATTAAGAAAACAGTTCTTCAAAGTGCTGGTCATGATCTGTGAAAGAGAAGAGGCTATTGTGGATTTTAGCCCTAAAGTTGTCTGTAAAAGATGAGAAGAGAGGAAAGTATTCGTTATTAACAGATGCACAAAGGAAAAAATAGCTTAAGCTGGACCCATTGCTGGGGAGAAGATGCAAAGAACACCATGGATTGTTCATTGAGGACATCTGCTTGTTATGCAAGGTAAGGACAAAAGTTTTTTTTTTTTTAAACCTTATACATAAAACAGATTGTTGTAAATCCAAGACACAGAAATAAAGAGAAAATAAGTAAAAATAAACATGGCTAATAACAATGTCCATTGTTTAAAAGTACAATTTAAAATGTTTCTTAGAAAGTATATGAGTCTTCAGGCCAGTTGGGTCATGAGCCAGTTACAGGTACAAAGTTTTTTTCTAGAAAAAAGTCTTCTATTTTACCTATTGTGGAATTTCTTCTGCTTTTTTGGAAGCTTCTACTAAGGAGAATGTCTTCCATACTAGGTGCAGTCACCCTTGCAGTGACAGAGGAGTTGCTTTTCTGCACTTTATATAAATAAATATATATAAATGAATGAATGCATACATTCATTCATTTTAAAGCAAATGTCTTTTGATTATTGAGATTAATTTTTGGGATTATTTTTAAATGCTGGAACTTCAAAGGAAAAGAAATGCAACATCTCATTTTTCTATCATTATCTGAGAGGATGTGGTCTGTCAAAGATCCTTCTGTTTTTTGGCAGACACTCTCTTCAGTCTGTTGGAAAGGATTAAGTGCCTACAGTTTAGACACTACAGGCCTAGGAAAGTATAAGAAAAGCTCCATCTCTGTATTAGTCCAGCTTGAGCAGCTGTTTGAAGAAGCAGCCAGTGCTATTTTGTAGATACATTTTAGCCTAGCTTAGTAGAGCCAGGTCTTAGGGTTCATTTGGGCAGACACTAGTGGAAAAGCTATGACATATAAATGTTTTTATTGATTTTTAATTTTGGGGGGCTATATCCAGATTTTAAAAGCTTTCCCTGTATGAAGGCTAGGAACGTACCTGAAAATATTTTCATAGATACATGACTCCAGGAGCTAATAGCTTATGAGTACAACAAAGATCACAAAACCCATTCTAAAACTGTCAGTGTAGGTAACAAAACTAGCAAAAGCAGAGGTCTGCTCCAAACTGAATTTTATCTCATCTCCTATAGAAACTCAACTGACCTCCCCCATCTTTCCCTATGGATTCCTAAGTTTTTTTGCTTTTTTCTGTTCTGAGTCCTCCCTACATATGCATTTTCTCACACATACAGATAGCTGTGTAACATTGGATATTGCATGAACTTACAAGGCCTCCACAGAGATCTCCCGTGTTGTTCTGTTTATTTGAACAGTCACTGACCTCATCTTCTTTGTCTTGCAAAATTTCTTGAAGCCCAATTATATTCTGTGCAGCCAGATGTATGGAATCCTAAATGAGAAGATGGTAGGAAAATGAAAATGTAGTATGATTTCTTTAATATACCGCATTCACTCATGCAGGCACTGCAATGATATCGATGGAATCAGAAATATTTTCCATCTCTGCTGTCTATTTGTTTATCTATGCAACTTCCAATCATTGTGGGATTGTTTACTGTGATAATATTTTCCTGTGTTCTATTTTCCATGTAAACTATTTAAGAATAATATTGTTATTTTTAATATTGTTCAACTGAAAAAAGTATCCCCAAACCTATTGAGCTTCCCATTGGAAGTTAGTTACTCTTCAGCAAGCAGCGAGCTCAAGACTCATGCAGCCTCAAAGGCCTATTTTGGAGGATTAAGTAGGACTGAAGTGGTGCATTTCACTTAGAGTGAATTTTACCTTAATGAAGGGTGCATCCCTTTGGATAATAAACTGTCATCACCATTACAGTCAACAAGTCTGTTGGGTGAGCGCACGGGACTTCCCTTGTTTGCCAAACCATACAAGGTGTGTTATGTGATAAGCTCTGGCCAGCAGGCTAGTGATCTTACCTACTTCTCAAACAAACTTCAAGTCCAGCCTGGGCGCACACATGCTTTGAAGGACCTTGTAGCTTCTACAAAGTCGGTAACACATCCATGAGAGGGAGAAGTTGGTAAGTCACAAGCCAAACCATGTTTTCCAAGAGGAGGATTAAAGTGAAGACATCAGCACTTTTATCACTCTATAAATCTAACGCTATCCCTTAACATAGCAAGAGGATGAAGGAAGGAGTCTTCAGTCCAGTACATATTTTAGAACATTCTAATTCATGTGGCAGCAACTCACTTCTGCGCTTTGTAATGAGAAGTAGTTGCTGCTCTACTCCAGCACAGGTGCATGACCTATATGGTGGCTACATACTGTGATCTAAAGTAGTAGCGGTGCCACCAGACAGCCACCTTCTTTTCGGCATTGAACCTCGTGTTTCCATACAGCCTGCTGTGTAAGTTGAAAAATGTAGAGCATGCATTCGTGTTACGTGGCTTTGTAACTTCTTTGCCATGAACTCAACAACGGAGTGGAAGCACAGTTTGTTTGCTACATATTGTGACGCAGACAGGGCTGCTTATAATTAATTTGGTTTTGCCTAACCAGTGGCAGAAATATGTGTTAAACTGGTTATGGATCTGATTTGTGGCCACAGATTTCATGAAAGCATGTACCCACCTGTAGATGTTGTGAGGAGAATGAAATGTTCTTCACGCAAAATTTGACAGTCTTTTCTAAACTTCGAAACAGCTTTTCCTCCTTATTAAAAGTCTGATCTTTCACCTAAAATAGATGTTTGCACTATTACTTTGGCAGCGCAAAGGAGTCTCGCTAATGAAAGAAATATCCAGAGCTTTGCTGGAAAAATCTAAAACCTTCTCTGAACGCCTCCCTTTGAAGAGAGAACAGATTGATTCTCTGATTCTCTCAAACCTAGCCACTCAAGTCTTAATCCCAGAAAAGTCGAGGGCACTGGGCTACATGACAGAGATCTTAATTTTTGCCAAGCCTTCTGGCAGTACGGAGCTATAAGCACATCTACATGTATCAGTAAAACCCTTCATTTGCTATATATTGTTGCTCAATTTGGGGAAATAACAGTGAAGATGTAAGACATCTATTCATGTCATAGCATTGCTTCCTGAGTGCTGATTTCTGTGGATAATGGGGAGATTTCCCTCAGGCAGGCTGTAGGTGGTGCTGTTACCTGCAGAGCAACGCCCGTTCTTTAGCTAATAATCTCACCAGCTGTGAATGGGGTTTTACGTTTTTATGCTATCCGAAGAATCCCTGAAAATATGTTTATTTCTGCCTACTTTTTACTTGAAGAATATGAGAAATCTCAAGTTTGGTTTTCAGTGGTTTTGCTGTAAGGGTCACAGCATGTCTCAGAGATGTGAACTGTGAGCTTTCTCAGTCTCTACAGTGGTAGGAGGGCTGAATCTTTAACAGATGTATTTTGTTTCAAAAGTGATTTCAAATGTTTTAAGCTTAAAAAATATTTTTAAAAATCCAAACAAGCAGAAAACAAAGACTTATAAAGGAAAGAAAAATCGCATCTCCTCTCAATCAAATGTAACTAACTCCATGGTTGTCTCTGACTTTATACTCTTGTCAGTGTTCCAGTCTGCCATGGAGTTTGGTGGGAAAACCAAGGAAAATACCAGAATTTCCACTGTACAAATAAATGAACAGAAAAATGCATATGGGCAGTTTGTGTCAGAGAAAGGGGGAAACCACTGATAAAGAACAAAACAGGAAAAAAACGACACAAATCTTGAAAGGTCATATCTAGAAAGACAAGTGACCTTGTATAATCAACTACCTTGTGCAATGAGATGCACCGGATATCGTTTTCAAGGTCAATCATAATTGATTTTCTTTGAGATTTAGATTTAAGGTTTCTTGAAAATGTTTATCCTAACAGGTTTTGAATTACAACCTCGAAATTGTCAGGGAGCATTTTATTTTGGGTCACCCATCAGATTTATCACAAAGAATTCTTTGCCTCTGGTAGTTTTGACAGTTACAGGTCCTTAGACATGTAGAGGCAAACTCATGACTTTTACTAATCAGAAGATAAGTATTGCTGATTTTCCTTGGTGGATTCAGGACCTGAATGTTATGGTGCAGAGTAAGATAGACCAAACATGTTCTCAGCACCAACAATAACAATTGCCAGCCTATCCACAAAGAGCTGCTCTCAGGATGAGTTTCATAAAACTACTGGTCACTTCCTCTCTGTTGAAGATCAGATGTTTCAGAACCTCTTAGATGCAAAAGAAAAGGTGGAAAACACATGATATTATTTTTTGTTTCAATCACAATGATCTTTTCTGTCTTCTATGACACTCAGAAAATGACTTTATAGATGATGCAAAAAAGCAACACCCCAAATCTATTTCAAAAACATTGTGGAGGAAAAAAAAACTCTGTGCAAAAGAACTAAGACAGTCAATGCAAATGTGCAATTGGATGAGTAAGTACCTGAGGTTCTCCCCCCGTCAGTATTTTCAGATGGCTGGTGACCCTCTTGGATTTCTTGCTAATGGAGTGAATATTCAGTCGGGAGAACTTTTCTTTAAGGGATTCATCATCATCATTTCTCTTATACTTCAGTACTGCAGACAGAGAATTTCATGACACTAATAATCTGTATTCACAGGGCCCTTCACAGAGTCGGGCACACAAATATGAAACCATTTGAGACCAGGCACTTTGATGTCACTTGCTGTAATCTTGTGTGAAAATGCCTGAGATGATGAAAACCCTGTTATCAATCCTTGCCTTGGGAAAAGTGAGTTAAGGCTTCAACATGGCAAGTCTGTAAGAAAAATCGCTACCATTGTGTCTTAATTATTATTTGTGTTTGCAACTGCTTTACTGACAATGCACGCGGTTGTAATATGGATTCTGTCATCATTTTCATTTTTATGGAGTCTGTGTCCCCTGTGAGATAACATAGCTGGCTGAGGACACACCACATCAAGGCTTCTGTTTACCTTCTTAAAGCCCAGCTTATTGCACACCTTAAGTAGCACCCACCAAAACTGCTCTGGTAATATGACTGAAGTTGGAACCTCTCTTGTAATCACCAACCCAAATCTACAACGAGAGAGGAATTTACTGTGCCTTTTTCTTACCTAGGTCTTTCCTCCTTTTAAGTTCATTAATGTTCACATTAATGTTTTTCATAGCAAAAAGGGCATCTTGTAATGCCTTGTGGTCAGGGTGAGAGGCAGGAGTTGAATTCAGGAGTTCACAGAGCAACAGGGGATATTTCATCACCCGTTGTACTGGTTTGATCATCAGGGATCCCATGTCCATTAGATTTGGCTTTCCTCTGTAATTTATACAGAAAGAAATTGTCACATAAGGAGAAACTCCTTGAAGACAAAAACTTCTTATTATTTCTCTCTAGTCATTGAAGCTGTTGCCTTTTATATTTTTCAGTCGAGCTTTCAACTACAGAAAATATCAAAACCAGAAGACTGCTTTGCACTGAGTCATAGAGGTGCAATTACCACTTATGTCAAAAGTAAGTCAGGGAACATGGGCAGTTGTAAATGAAACCGTCTTCTCGCCCCCTCAATGAGACAGGTCTGAGTTTTCTGTATTTTCAGCAATTTGCTAGACTATTGCTTAGACATTACCTCTGAAATTGTCCCACTCAGTCTGAGGGGGTGTGCATGGTACAACTCACATACCACAACACCAAAGAAGGGAGATGTAGGTGGAAATAACAGGAAGTTTGAGAAATGGATGTAAGTGTGGGCGTAAGTGGGGGCTATTACATCCTGCTCTGGCCCCTCAACCTTAAGACTGCAACGTCTCCTCATTGTGAGTAACTGGGATGCCTGTGTGCTGCTGTATCCCTTCTCACAGCACCTTTCAACTTACCATTGTGACCCCAGTAGTTTTACTGTCTTTTACCTGCTATATTTCTCTGCTGGGTTCCAGTAGGTTATATCTAATGATGGCTGAGCTTCAAAGGATACTGGATTTACTTTGGCGGAACATTGAGCTTATAGGATGTTTACCTAGGCTTGATCCAACCTGCTGGAAGTCACTTTAAGCAAAGGTAAAGTAGGCAGTTGCCTGGAGTGGCAGAAGGATGAGGGTAGGCGTGGACCCAGGGAAGGGTAGCAAAATCATAGCTTCCCACATGGGCTCAGGGACTCTCTGTGGCTCCAGGCTCGGTCCCTGCGAGCTCAGGACAGAGCGGCTTCCCAGGGCACCAGGCTTCCCAAGTGACTCAGGCCAACAGGGCCACCTGAGCTCTCTGGCCCCCATGCAAGGTAGTTATCAGCCCGCTGAATTTATGCTCCAGCCCCATTCTGAACAAGGCTTTGTTCATGCTCTCTTGGTTTTCCAGTTCTTCCAAGTCTGGAAGAAAATGGAAAGAGGGCAGGAGCAGCCACATGCATTTTCATGTCCATCCCTGTGGCTGGTAGAAATATACTGTCTTAACAGAGCAGGTGGCACCAGATGACCAAGCCCTGGGGCCAGGGCTGGCTATCACTGAGGCTGGGGAAGATTGCCCAGGTGCCCAGGGGAAGTTGTTCTGCTGCTGTGGCACAATGTTGAATTTTTCCACCTGTAAGGGTGAGGAGAAACATGCATTTTTGGACTTATGCCAGGGGTAACAAAATTAAATGCTACTGGAGAGCTTCGAACTAGCCCTACTAAAACGCTCAGATTTCTTCATCTTTTTCTCCCATGCTGCAAAGCTGAGCCATCAAACAGCAGCTGTTCACAGCCTGCACCTATCTCTTTTTGCAAGCTCTGCACAATTTGTTCTTCTTGGCAGCACAATGACAGAACGGTCTATTGTCTCTCCTCATCACAGCACTCTCCTGAGCAAACTGGGGAGTGCTCTACCACCAGTGCTGGCGTGAACTGCGTGTGACTCACAGACCTCCTCTTTGAAACTGAGAGTGAGCTATTGGTAATAGTGTGAAGGACAGTAATGCAGACCAGAGCTTTCCATTTGCATGCCTGAAAAGGCTATCCTGGAGAGAAGAAGGTTGTCTGAGATTAAGTACGGGCAAGGTAATGCTAGGGGAAGAAGGATTTCTGAACATGGAAAGATACAGAAATAATACAATATAGAAGGAAAGTACAAAAAACAGTGAGCATCCACTTGATTTTGCAGGCTGCTATCTATTGTTTTGTACAGTAGAAAGAGTAAAAGAGGGGAAAAAAGGCTTTCATTCCCACTTTTACATATACATATATAAAACAAGAGCCAATCTTTACTGCTGACTAATTAAGTAACAATTTGAATGCCTTTGAGAAGAGGCATCTGCATATTTAAGCCATCTCTCTCACAGAGGCATTTTCTGTAAAAGTTCTGCATGAAAAAAAATTAACAGTAGACGCCTTTTAAAGCTTCTTGATGTCCCCAAACTTTCTCCTCATTTCAGTACTCCTCGTTTCCCCTGTATCCTACATTAAATATAGAGAGCTGTTTTCCCTTCTTTCAGCTTCTGGCAGCAATAATGAAAAAAAATCTTAAATTGTTATTGTTTTCTCTGAAAAGCCCCATGAATGCAAATCTATAAAAGCTGCCTCATGAATGGAAAAATCTTCAAGTGTCTTCTTTTTTTATAGTTGCACTTTGGACAGCTGCCCAAGTGATAAACAGCCCTCTGTTCGCATATCTGCATGATATGCGAATGTCTAGCAATATGGTTTGAAAGATAGTAGGTTTGTTATAAGATAATGACTCCCTGGGGCACTAAATGCCACAAAGTTCAACTCATCTAATTCTCCCCAGCAAGATTATCTGATGATAACCACTCTCCCCAGATTAGTCCTGTTTCTAATATGCCCCATCAGAACACCCGGCAGCCTGGTAGAACATGCCCTTGCCACGCAACTGAAACAGATGTGTAACGGCTTGTGACATCTATTGTGCAGAAAATGAAGTTGATAATTCATTTGCGATGCTACTTCAGGCACCCCATCTTATCATGAATTTAGCAAGTATTATATAGGCCATAAGTAGTTGTACTAATCTCATTGCAAATTATTACTGTAGCTCTGCAGTAAATGTAGCTGTCTTAACTGCAGTGAGCTTCACAGCACACCCTTTCTTCCTCCACACAACAAAATAAGGTCTCAAATACAAAAAGAAGCCCACTGTTTAAAAAATACATTGTGGCAAGCTATGCAGAGACAGATGATTCAATATCTAGTTTCACATTCTCTCATTTTCTGGCAGGTAGTTCCAGTGGAGAACATGATAGCCAGTATGATGTAACGGGCCTGAGGCTGGTGTCATATTCTACTTGGCAGTTTTGGAACTGTGTACATGCATCATAGATTGCAATACGATTTAAAGACTTAGGCTTTAGGGTTTACTGTATGTGAGTCAAGTCCATTTTAGTACAAAACATGTAGGGGAAATAATTTACTGTGCCATAAGATTCTCATACAAACCCGGGGAATTCACAGAGGCTGCACAGCTGTAAATCCAAGCAGAATTGAACCTATCCAGTTGATAGCAAAGGACAGCATTGTTTGGTATTTATGTAATTGTGTTCTTTATCGTGCTAGAATGTAAAGGGATCAGTGACATCACAGATGGGTTGAGGTGAGCTGTGCTCTACTTTCTAGTTCAACATTAACCAGATTTTTAGGCACAGTCCTGCCATGCCTGCTGAAATTCTACAACTTCTTAGCTGAATTGCAGGAGACGGCATTTCTGAGTGCCCTGCTGTTCCAAGGGGGACACAAATGCTACCACACTGTGTGAGAGCGCCAAGCTCAGGGAGGGTCGCTCAGCTCAACCTAGCTGCTTGCACTCTACGCAACTTTACAAGAGCCAGTTTTAACAGACGGCTGCTTAGGGAATCATGTAAACTCAGTGAGTTGCATCCTAGACCCTATTAGAAACTTGAAGGAGATAATTGGGCATTCATTTCTGATAGGGTTATGCAAGTCAGAGCAACCAGTCTTGTGCTATTTCTGTGTGTGTTGCTGTCTCACGTGATCTTATGGTTATTCTCCACATATTTGTGTCTGTCTTAAAGCCCCAGCTCCCTGAGAGGAGGGAGTATCTAAGAATCTTCTTTATCACAACCATATGCAAAAAAACTATTTCTTATCATTGAATTAAGCTTCAAAACACTAACTTTAGAGGTTCAAAATGCAATCCTTCACTCTCTATTTAAGAATCAAGATTATTTTTACACTGATCTCATTTATGATGTGCGACTGACATATTCTCTGACCTTACAAGTATTCCTTTCCTACCCATAGAAAACACACCCATTCCTCTTTTCTCTCTCAACATCTCTATCTGGGATTGTAATCATTTTCTTCAGTTCAGCTAACCCTTCCTTTGACCTCTCCGTGCAGGCAACTTCAAGATTTGTTGCATTTCAATGATGCTGACCTGCTGGATATCCAGAAACTGCAGCCTTGGTATTAACTCTCCTTTATGCCTTTTCAAAGATGCGACATTTGGCTCAGAAGTCCCTTAACCACAACCTATTGGAGGCTCTGGGTGAGTATTCTGGCAAAGTGTTGCTATAAGCTTGTTCTCTTCTGATGTTGTTCCAGCCGCTGTCAGAGGGAATATCCTGGGAAAGATGGACCTCCTGAATACTTAGGCCTACAGAAAGGTCATCACTTTGGAAATAGCTTTACATATGAACCTAATGTGCATTGAGCAGGTTTACAAAGGCCTGTGCAAGATTATTTAAGAGCACCTGGATTTCAAAGACCTCACTATGCTGTTGAGAAGCACTCCTGAGAACTTCAGAACTCTCTGAGCACATTTAATAGACAACAAGTTGATAATAAAGGGCTCTGAATGGGTTGGCAAGCAGATTAAATAGCTTCACAAAGCACAAGTTTTGGAAGATGCAGCAAAGCTGGTGCAGTGGTAATTAGAAAACCAGACAGTTACAGAAATTAAAACCAAGTCTTTATCGCTTATATCCTGGAGAAATCTATGGGTTATGCTGAAACAAAATGCTTGTGTTCTTAACATTTCCAAATGTAGAGTTTTAAGCATATGTAAGATAATTTGAAGACATTTAAAAGATTATTTTACATCTGAAAAAGGCATAGTACTTACTCTTCCTCGTATATCTTTCTGCAAAAGGAGAAAAACAAAACATACATTAGCCTCCTCCCGAAAGGATTTATACTGATCATGGGCCAGATTCCCAGATACACTTCAGTGACACAGAGCAGCCATAACTGGCCAGTTAAGTTAGGTTTATGGCTGCTATGTGTCAGCAGAACTGCACAAAACAGCCAGAGGGTACCAGTGAATCTGGCCCTATATCTTTTTGAAAAGACAGCCCCAAATGAGAAAGGATTGTCAGGAAACTAGCTTTAGTTACCCTTCTCCTAACAGTATTAAAACATGTTATTCTTATACAGTTAATACATGTAATTCTTAGGCTTTATAAACATCCCCCTCCATTTTATTTAAATAGAAATGCATTTCTAAATGAGAAAGTATGCATTTCAGCCTTTTAGGATATAGATTCAATGAAGATACTAATGTTTTTCTTTGCAGGATACACATCAGCTCTAACCTCTTTATAGTTGAATAGTGTCTGTACATGTAGTGAAAACAGCAGGGAGATACAGCTGTAGTTTGGAAATACTCAGGCATGCACAAATAATATTTTCTTTATGGTATGATTAAACTTAGGGAAGATCACCTAAATGCATGGGAACCAAAACGTTACCCCATCGCCATGTTAGACTTTTCCGGTATTAAGTCCTGGCATCACATTGTCAGCCACTGCTATCTGACTGCCTCCACTAATACCTCCTTGCCCACTAAGGGCTTAACTGAGCATCTGGAAGCTGGTGCTTTCACTGCTTCTGCACTGTCAGCTCTGGGAGTGCTTGTGATATCTCTCTGCCCTTGTAATAGTTGACCAAGCTACTTCAGACTGAAAGCAGAGCAGGTAGTTGCCAGCTTCCTTTCATTTTTACCAGCTGCATTTCTTTGGCAAAGCTAGCAAACAACATCCCCAACTTGCATAATCACTGCTGAAACACGGGATTCTACAGAATTGGTTTTTACACGTCTCCAAGGCAGACACCTACATTTTTGGAAGGAATTTCTCCTCTTCAGTCAGCAGGAAGACTGGGAATCTAAGCCTAGCTAATTAAATCTGATTTGCCTGTACAGATGTACAGAGTGCCACTCTCAAGATGTTTCTAATAGAGAAGTCATTTTTAACGTGGCAGGTGTGGCTTAGCTGAGGAGCAGAAGCCCACAGTAATGTCAGTCCGTTTTAACTTTTTAAAAATGGGACAACATTCTTCCCAAGGGAAAAAATATTTTAAAGTAAACATTGTTCAAGAGTAGCAGTCGGTGGCCCCTGAATGCATTATATCTCACAATGGAAAACAGTCCATAACGTATTTGATAAGAATGCTGCATAATTTTCCTCATAAGACAAGTACTCTCTAATCAGTAGTAACAGGTTTAGATAACCACAGCTCCGCATTTGAATGTGTACTTTCAGGTCTTAACATTTCAATTGGTTGCAATTTTTAGCCACTAGGAAAAAAACACAATGTAGTACATGTAATAGTGTTTTTTTCCATTGGTTCCTGTTTAAAGGCCAATAGGAAAGAACAATATAAAAAAGGCTTCATTGTGAGGTAGGTTTTTTTCACTTCCTGCTAGCCAAGGCTACAATGGCTCAGCAGAAAATATCCTTTCTGTTCACAAATCCCAGCTGTGATATTGGAACAGGAGCTTCTCTTACTGGCTCTAGAACTGGAGCGGCAGCATCCACCCTAACATGTACACAGACGCTATCTTTTAACCTTATTTCCTTCCACAATCTCTTGCCTCAGCAGCAGGGATGAGTGAATGACAGTTGCAGCTTCTCTTGATTAGCTGCAAAAGAATACTGTAGGAGTCAGCAACTGAAACACCCCCTTAGAGGAGATACCTGGCCATCCATTAGCCTGAAAGCCTGAGTTTATCTGAAAATCTATTTCTTTCAACTTGCGGGGCAGCTAAAGCCTAAGCACCCTGCACATGTACTTTGTTATGTTTTTAATAACTTGACATGTTGCACAAAGTAAGCCTTACTTTCAACATAACCAGTCTGCTAAGTAAACATTTCTCTTTTGTTTTTGTTAATATTTTTCTCTACCACCATTTCCAGATTTGATTCAGATATGTTTCCTATGTCGTAAGTGTTAGGACACTCTCTACAGACTGATCATTAGCTGAGGTATAGTTGAAACGTCTGTCATTGATACACGCTCCATAAATTAAGAATTTGTGATAACTTTACATCTTTGCTAGAAGTGTGCAGCATGGGCCTTTTCTAGAGCTTGACTCTGATCTGAAAGGCTGCGGTCTGCTCCCTCTTGACAAGTCTGTGCTACGTTTTTGAGAAAATGAAGGGGAAAGTGAATTTGCAGGTGGGGAAGAGAAGCGTTCTGCATGGAAAAGGTGAGGTGGTTCGCACAACTGGGTTCAGGGGCAGTCACACTGAAGGAAAGATCCATTACTTTGCTGCACTCCAGTCCTCAGCAGGATTTTTCTGTGGAGCTGGAGCTGGAGGCAAAGAAACTGAGCAAATTCCGCTGTCTGAACATGACAGCTTGGTTCAACACCAGTCACTTTCAAAAACCCCCATCACAAGGTGCCCAGCACGGCAATAACTCCAAATCCCTGGGGCCTTACAGCATAGCTGGGGCACAGAAACACCAGTACGTTGTGAAGAGCTTCATCACATATTATTTTAATTCAGGCAATAGAATTGCTGAAAATGGGGGCAGCGTGTTTCCTAGGAGTTGGGCAAGGTGTTCCCAACAGCCCATTATATGATGCAGCATTTTTTTTGCCAGTATGGGGCACTGGAGCTAAGGGAACAGAAACCTTTCTTGTGCTATTTTTGGCCATCTTAGAGAGAAAGAAATCTAATCATGGCCCCTGGCTTGTCATCTTTTCATGAAAGCAGCATAAGCTAGAGCTCCCAGCAAGCCTCATAAAACTCTGGATTTACAGGGGACCTTTCATCTACATCCATTTAAAATGTTCCCTGCCAGGCAACTGACTATGGACAGAAATCATCATTTGAAAAGATCTTACTTTAAGGACTGTACGCAGTGTCTTAAATGCTGCTTCAGTTCTTCATCCTTTTCATAGGATTCCAGCATGGTGTGTGCATCATCGTGGCGATAGCAGTAGATTTTATATGTGTCTTCCAGTGGGCCTTTAATCTGCAAGAACACTTCCCCTGTTAAAGAGAAAAACAAAGCGTGTCAAGCCAGACAACAGCATCTCAGAAGGAGTTTTATTATTCCACCACATTAGCCGTGAGCTAAAAAGGCTGGTTTCCACTTTACTTTCCTTAGAAATGATCTTGTGTGTTTATGTGCATTATTTATTACATGTATTTCTCAGCTGCTTATGGCACTGGGCACCATTATATCAGTGTTAATGCACAAAAATTCCCTCAGGAAAAGGGACGAAATCTCCACACCCTGCACCCCTTCATACACAACCCCCTAATTCAGTGCCCCAGCTTAATGCCTCTCATATGAAAAAACAAACAGGAGAGCTTAACTCTTAAGAGGTGACCAATTTTTTTCTGGGCTGGCAGGAGGAATGAACGTAAGCATGTTAATTTTCCTTTTGACTTTTTTTCAACTGAATATGAACTTAAATGGGTTATAAGAGGAATAACAACTCCATCTCCCATTAGCCATTTCACTTTTATCGTCTGTTTTGCAGAATCCTCAGATGGCAATTGTTACGGCCTAGAAGAGGCCGTAACAAATAGAGGGGTTTCTTCACATGACAGAGGAACGACCTCCACCTGTCCCCCAAGTAACTAAAACCACTGTGGATTACGGCCATTTTTATGTACTATTTAGGTTTATATGCAACTGAAAAGGGAAAAACATTGACATTTCCAGTCCTCTACAACATCATTTTTTCCTCAAAGAACAGTTGGGAATTTTAGAGGCCCTAAAGCAGTAATATCCCCATTTTCCGTTTAATTCTGGTGCCTAATTCTCTCAGCCTAAAATTCCTGTGTTGGTTTCTGTGTATGTAAGAAATAATACCCAAGTGGAAAAGGCATGCTTCATCTTTTTTGCTGAGATATTTGTTCTTACACCCATATGTAAAAAAGCACCCTGATCAACATCCTTGGAAATGCATACAATGAACAGCAACAACAGTGACAACTACTGTCTCAAGCACTTACTGAAAACTTATATCTGTATGGTAACCAGTCAGATGTTTTCTAAACATTCCTGTTGAGTTATAGCGATGATTATTAAAGTTAAAAGCCGAGCACCACATTAATTGGGAGCTCTCTCTTCATTCACAGAGTGAGCACAAAGCTGTCAGGCATCCTGCATGTTTCATCCTGACCAGAGTGGGCTGTTTCATAATACATTGCATTGAACTGCTCTGTCTTAAAGAGAAAAATGATTCAGTTACCACAGTAACACAGCTCTGGGTTTTTTCCCCTAGCAGCGAAGGTTAACTGGGCTGTCTAATGCATGTTGGTTTCAAGGTGTGAATAAGGGAACAACAATGACCGAGCTAAGACCACAGAAGTTAATTTCAGTTACTGTTAAGGCCACAGTCGGAAAAGCATCAGCATCCTATGGTCAAATGTTCTTTAGCTGTCTCGCATCTCTATCTTCTCTCTCGTGCTAAATGTTAATGCTGACTGCTAAAAACACACATTGCATCCTGACTTTCCCATGAACTTGCTATATAGGCCTTTATTAACCAACATTGTAAGGGAAATCGTAACAAGCTTTCCCTTGATTCTGCTCCCTTGGGGCCTGCTTTTCAGAGATGCTGAGTTCTCCCAGTTTTCACTAACTTCAGCCAGAGCTCCAAGTGCTTAGCATGGCCCTTAGTGCACTAACCTCTCAAGAGAGGTTATGTTTTCTGTAGCAAAAACGCAAACTGTAGACTTACTCTTCATTTCAGCATGCACTGGAGGGTGAAAAATTTTCATCTTCTCCTCCAGAATGAAGGAGATGAGCAATACCTGTTCATTAATGCGTTGTCCCATAATGACAAATATTTTAATTTATGCTAAATGATGAAAAAAATGATGTGCTGATTTCATAGACAGGTCCTTGTAAGAGCAGCAATATTTCTTAAGCCTAAAGCTCTTCTTGGTCCCAAGCTGTATGGACTGAATCAGCTGAGCTTTGGGCATATCACTGTGGGAGCTTGCTATATGGGCCAAAAATGGATTGTATTTTGGCACAGGTTTAAAAATACCCTGAATCTTTTGCACGCTCTAATGAATCCAGCTCTGCCTGATGCCTATCCTTGAGTGTGGTGGTCAGACACCAGAGAAAATCCTAGCAGGAAGGCTTAAGTAATTTCTCCCTATGGCTTTCAGTGGTGTTTTCTGTTTCAACAGCAGTGGGAGAGGGAGGAAGAAGGGGTCAAATCATGAAAGCCAGCATAAGATCTAAACCATCATGTTTCTCTGCATACAGTGACTAGAGCACAGAGGGAAAAAATGTAAGAGAGAACTGGAAAGGGCAATTTTATCTTTGCTGTGCATAGCTTTAAAAGACCAAACAACACAAAAGATATGTCTACATTAGCATTTTAGTTCAGATTAGGAGAGTGCTCTCAGTAATCCCTGTTTCCCCTGCCTCACTTGCACAGTGGAGCAGTCACAGACACACAGACTGAACTCTGTAGGGGTGGTAATTACCAGAAAACGCACTCCGAAGGCACATCTTATGAAGTCCAACCATGAAAGGGACCTCTCAGTCCACAGGTACAGGCTAAAGCTAATCTGAAGTAAAACCCTTAAAACGTGTAGTATGGATATCAGGTCTTTAAGCACCAATGGTTTTGCTCTACATGTCTGCTCCTATTGGACCCCACTACTGGTTAATGTGAACATAGCCTAGGATGCACAGAACATTCCTCTACCTCACCATGACTGGGTTGCCTTCCAAAAGAAGATTTTTCAACACAAGATATTTAAATACCATAAACATGTTAGAAAATGATGGGTGTGTTAAGCAGATTCTCATCAGCCTGCTTTTTCCAGAGGTTGGTTTTAACAACCTTTACACTAACTGTGAGGCTCCTGAAGACAGAAAATGATCACCTGCTATACTTTCAGAGCATGACAAACTTACTAACTTAGTGTTTATAGTAATGCAGTCATTCTCCCTGCTTTTGTCTTTAACTTTGGAAGAACTGCTCACACCTTATTTTCCACTTTCTTTCCCTGACATAATTTAGCCAACTCTCTGATCCAAAATCCCATACATTTTCATGGCTCTTTGATTCTGGAGAAACACACCCTAATAAACTGATGAAATTGTTTGTCTTCTGGATGTGGCAGGGAACTAAAAGGATGATTCTCTTTGCTGTGAAGAAAGCCACTTCCTGCTAGAATAGAACATTGCTTATTAAGGGTATGACTCATCGTGATGCACTTTTATTGAAATACCGCCAAACAACACAGTCTCATCAAACTACGTTAAGCTGTTGCCTTGGCAAACCAGATTGAGACGTGCTAGGATTAATACTTTTCCCAAGCCTCATATACTTCGAAATCATGTTTCTTAGTCAAATAGCAACTGATATTTTTTTGCTCTGTGTTTTTTTTTTTGCAAGCAGAGGGGTTCTTTCTATAGCCTGTTACCTGTGGTATGTGGTCAATTTAAGGAGGAAAGAATTTCTCTGACCTCTGAATCATAGCTGAAAGTTTTTTAAACTAAACTGGATGACTTTACACTGAAGCAAATTAAGAATTCTCACCTGATCCTTTAAGATGGCTCAGCTACTGCCTTTGCATTTGAGAAGCAGTTAAGGAAGAGATTTCCACGAACTTAATATCACACAGATTTCCACGAACTTAATATCAATTACAGCTTTCTTCGCTGACCATGTCCCTGCTAAGGACACTTAACCATCTCTTGCATGAATTATATTGCCAATGGATATTTGCAATGTTAGATAGAAGTTTTCAATGTTTGTTTTTTTGTGATGTATTCATTATTCCAATCATTTTTTAATGCTTTGCCTGAATGATACAATTATGAATATGCAATATAAGAGCTGGTTTAAGCGTCAGCAGAGTTGGTTAGGTAATATCAGACTAGATGAAAATGATATTATCAGTGTATGGCATAACTTCAGTGCTGCAGTTTTTACTCATACTAAACTCACTCTCTCATTCCCTCCTTCCCCTCAAAATCCAGAAGGTTTGAATAAGAGCATCCTGATCAGGCCTGATATGAGTACAGTAGAGTCACTGGACAGGCTTCACATTTAATGTTTCACATATTATTGTGGACAGCTAGTAGCACGGAGTGGTACTAGTCTCTAGGAGTGGTACTAGTTAAGTCTGATGAGGGTAGAGGACAGGAAAGCATTATATTTATTCTTTCATGCAGCTTTGTAGAACTCAAGAGGACAGTAAACGTACCGATTACTTGCATGGGTGGCTCCACATCTCCCGTGGCTTCTTCCAACAATGACAGCAGTTTGGCTGATATGTGATGGACCGATTCAATGTTGCTAAACAAGCCATCGACGTCAAAGCGAGCAATCTAATGAAATACAAATATTAAGCAGCTACTGACGAAGGATAAAGAAGGACATTGTGTATTATAGACCTTCTCTTGCTAAGCCTTGAGTGTTCAACACTCCAGGAAACACCACTTCTGCAAAACCTCATATAAACATCCTCCATGTGACTTCAAGAACACATATACAGTTTTCCGATTAGTATAACAAAAGGCATTTTATCAAGTGCTTCTAACCTTAATTTGAACTATTCCTAATCCGAATGTGTTTACTTAGGAAGGAAATAAATATTATCATCTGAATAAAGAAAAGATATTTAGCTAGCTTAAAAATGTTTATTTATTTTCCTATAGAGAAGAAGACTAGTTGACAGCATTTTTGACTCTCTCATTACCAGTTGCTCCTAGAGGCTGCATGAACTGCTGCCTAAGCTGAGACCTGGGTGTGTTGGTGCCAGGTATCAGGTACGTGGACTTTCAACACATGGTAGTGCCATTTGAACTTAGTTGTCCTATACATCCAAGAAGTAGAATCAAGACCATATAATTACCACTAAAACAATCATATAATCAAAAAAGCTTTCCACAGAGACTGGCAGGACAACATTGACTTCAGTGAACTGCACACCAGTTTACACCAACAGAAAATTTGGCTCTGTATCCCTCTTCATTTTAAAGTAAATAAAAACTTTTCAGAACACATACTTTTCATATATCACTTATTCATTTCCATGCACGGCGGGATGATGATTAATATATGGGGATAATTGGAGATAACCTGCAGTAATGTGCTAATACTGAGAATAAAGGCAAGACTGATTTAGAGACATCCATATTGATACACTCTGAACATATCTCTCCATTAGAAATAGAATTGCTTACTTACATAGCAGCTCACCACATGCCAAGAGGATCAAATTACACACTATTGTAACAGAATCAGCATTATACTTTCAGTGCTAATGTAGTTAATTTTTTAGTAATTATTATAGGGGCTAAAACAATTTTATCCATTTGGAAATATGAAAGATTCGTTGCTACGTCAATTTTTTAAGTATTATCCTTCTCTAAATGCATTACAAACTTCCAAATATGGTTGTTTATCTGAGAAGCAGTCTTAAAACAATTTAACATTCTTGAAAGCCTTTCAAAAATGCAGAGGTTATTAAATTAAGACAGTTATAATCTCTAAATTATTTTCCTGTATACATCTGTCAAAGAACTTCTGATCTCTGCTCCAGCATAGCGTCTACATAGTTTTTGGAAATACATTGTGCGTATATGTACATACCAACACACATAGCGACAAAGGACAGAATCAGGACGCGTATTTTCATTTGGCTTGAAAAGAGCAAAGGAATACAGCAAGCTTGTTAAAAATCTCAGCGAATTCAACCAGACAATGCTCTTACTCAGTGCTGGCCAGACCGAGGAAAGAGTCAAGGGGAGAATTCTTCTAAGTGGGTGAGCAAGTGAGGAGGAAAAGGAAGTCAAGAAGTCCTTAAAGTTACACTAGCAGATGCCAGCTCTGCTGAAAATAGGTTGGAATAAACTCTGATAAGCGTTCTACAAAACAAAAGGAGAAATCTGCAGGAGCTTAAATAGCGTGGGCTTCAGCTGATCACAGAGTTTCCCAAAGAAGCAGAGTGGATGTCATGTAAAGACACTTTGGCCCATGCACCGATACTTTGTGACCTATGTCATAAGGAATGGTATATACAAAAAACTTGGTTAAAGGCTTGTTTAAAACAATTCTTATTCTGCATTAGCAGCAGATACCATATGCACAGCCTCTATGAATCCTATGTTGCAGGCCCCACAAATTTAAATCTTTCTCTGGACAACCTCTTCTGTTCTGACCTTGTGACTCTACAGTTTTTCTAGGAATTGCAACATTGTTGAGGAAAAGGTGCTCTTTGAAGTCTCAGCTGAAAAGGAAAATGGGTATAATTGGCCCATAAGCTCTTTTGCCTGAAGATAGTTTATGAGCCATCCTTCTTAATCTTAAGTTTGCTGAGTAAGATGCAAATCTCATACGTGCTCACTGGGCTGTCTGATATTTCTCACCATAGCTGTCAGAGACACAGCATGACATCATCTTTAAGACTGAATTTAACCTTGATGTGGAGGACCATACTTTCCAGGTTGTTATCATGGAAAATATTTGCGGTTGTTACTGCTTTTGGAAGTGGCAGTAAAGGTGTGCCAGGGGATGGTACCAGGGTTTATGATTATGCGGCATCCTATACTGCAGCATGGAGAAGCTGAAGCTGGTATTCCAGCCCAGGCCTGGGAGCAGGGATACAAAGAGATAGGGTCTAAGCTGCTCTGAAGGGAGGTACGTTTATGCAGACTTGGAGCAAGTGCACTGGAAGTGTCAGAAGTGTATCTGCTTTCCCACTCTCCTCTCTGGAGTCCTGGCATGTCCCCTTTCCAGAAAGTTAGCTCTGAACCTGCTCCTGGCACCGTGCCACTCTCACACTGACATTTGTGCTTGTGTTAAGATTATCTGTAAACAAAATGTGGGTAAATTCAGATCTTGGCGTCACCACCTCATCCTCCACCCCCAGTGCTTACCTGCTTGTTTCTCAGAGGCTGAATCACTTCCCTGATGCAGAGATCCAGGTCGTTGATATAGTCTTTTTCTGTCTGTATCAGTTCTGCAATGATTTTCACCCTCTTGGCCATCATGCATCTGGTGATTTGTTCTTCGTTCTCCTGGGGTGAGGCAGCAGCGGATGAGGACTCAGCCTGTGGGGCCATTTTTTCTGTTTAAAAGAGCATTAAAGGAGTGTCACAACTTCCTCATTCTCACCATGCTTTGCCTGCTTGCTACAAAAAGGCCTCAAGTGCCCTTTTTCCCCGACTCTGCCTTCCTCACTCAAAGCAAAGACCAGGGAGGTACTCCGGTTCCTAGGCATGTGCCATGCTCACCCGGCTTGCCCTGCATTGCCACTGGCAAAGGGCTGAGGGTAAGGAACATTAACTAGGGCCTGCTGGAAACTCCCAAATCCTCCTGGGGGAGCAGGAAAAGAAGCACAAGAAATGGCAATGCCAGATCAGACTGAGGGTCATCCAGTCTCCTTCCTCTAAGAGTGGTTGTAGGTTTGGGGAGGGAAACTCTCCAGCTGGCAGTAAAGGGATAACCTATCATAGGCTACCTCTGCTTTGATATTGTATATGCAGGTGGAAATTTTCTATGGAGCACAGGATAGATCCTTGTCACACTGAAATCCAAGGGGGTTTGTATACCACATTCCCTTCTGCTCCTCTGAAAATACAGTCTCAGCCTAAAGTCTGTTAGATTTGGGGGATGGGAGAAAATGTGCTCCTGTGAAGGAAAAAGTTTGTGTTTACCATAAAGAAGTTTCACTGGAATAATCTTTGCTCTGGAAAGAGTAATGTTGACATCTGTTTATAGGAGGCTGAAGGCTGTAGGTACTAGAAGACGTACTTTCAAATGATAATAATGATACTTGAATGATGACAATGAAACTTGTAATTCTGTTTAAAAAGATTTATGTGAAAGAGATAAAGGAATTGCAGGAGAATAAGGGAGCACCTTTAATGACCGATAATAAGATTTCTTGAGACAGGAGAGAGTATTGGGATCAGGATAGTCTTAACTCTTTTTCCATATTCAAAACCTAGAATATCTGTTTTGTTCCAAATACATGGAAATGCAAGAGGATCTCTATCGACTGGTAGTTTACATATGTTATAGGACCTGGAAACAGCCTACTTATCTGTAATGATAGTCTTCCCTTTTGCTGGCTCATAAGCCACTCTGTAGACATTTGTGTCAGCTGTGCAAAGGGCACAGATTTTTATGTGTGTACACTGACAATCTGCATATTTTTCCTTGGGAAAAACACTGAAAACCAGTGAAAGACTTCAGCGGATATTCTGGTGTTTTACTGCTAGCCACAAGATGGTGTAGAGTACCAGCAAAGATGGACATATTACTGTATTCCTCTCCGCATTACCCAGATTGCAGTTTGACAGCATGGGGTTTATTGCTCAGCGGCAAAGGATGGGAATCTCTGATGAGGATCAGACTTTTACGCCTTTATGTCAACTTCTTGTAGGAAGTGTATTGTACGAAGAGCCAATAGCAAGCAGTAGCTGATGCTTTGCCAGCTGATAACCAATACTGCATATATTGCAGCTGTTGAATTGATTTTCAAGGGCAAGGTCATGAGTGCGCAGTGAGCTTCGAAGCTCACCAACACAATGAAGGTTGAGGCCCTAGACTGATAACCTGGAGCTGGACTTCTGAGGGAACCAAGCGACTTTCAAGAAAGAGGGCTTTGAGCTGTCATCCACTGAGAGCTGTAAAATGCTATAAAACCACTATATCAGCCTCAGCCCCTTATACAATTATGCTGACCACTGATACTCAGAAAGCATAGTTTTGTTATTAATCTTTCTCCTATCAGACTTTCTGGTCAGACAGATGTGGCCATAACCACTGTTTTAAATACTGCTTTTGTGGCTGCACTTGTCCCTCTGTACTCATAGCTTTAAACAGCAAGGACAAGAAGCTGGGATAAATCTGGGGGGCCTGTTTGTCCAGATGCTTTTCCATTAGGATATACTTCCCTCTTTAAAAAAAAAAAATTGCTTTTACCTTTGAGTTTTTAGCCTTGAAGTCTATGTATAATGAAGGCGTGAACATTTTGTCCTTGAGCTCGTACATAGACAATAAGATGGAAACATGAGCAGGATGTTTTCCCCTCTCCAAGGCTTGGGCTATCCAAAGACTTTTAAGCTGAATTCTGCTGTAGTGAGTACATGCTAGTACAAGTGTAGGGATTGCAGAGCGGCACCCCCTTCTGCAACGCTCATCTAACAAAGGTGCTGGGGGGGTGGGAGAAATAAACTGTCCTTATTTTGGTGAGGAGAAGAGCAAAAGAAGTACTACTAAGCACTTCATGGCTCCCTCTGAGCAATGTCCTATTGGAGTCTTCGAATCAGACCGCCTTGCCTGCTCCTTACATGCTAAAACGGTATGTATTTTTTCCTCTAAAAATTATGGTATGTAACCACACTTATAAACTTGCAATGAACCACGTAACGATCCATTTCAGTTCCATTTCTGCACCAAAATCAACATTCTTCTTGAGAGGAGGTGTGAAACGGTGTGTGTGCATGTGGGTGTGTGTGTGTTCGTATGATTGTGTGTGAGAGTTGAACAGGATAATTCCTGAAGAAGTGCACAGAGGGCAGGACAACGTGGAAGATCTTAGAAGGGTCATTGTGCCTCAGATGCAGCACTATTATGATATTAGATGGAATGTGAAGGTAAACACAAGATGCTCTGCAAAGGAACTTTCTAATCTTTTCTACTGGTGGCAAGGGAGGGCATTATATGAACAAAATAAAGCCAGTGTATCCCACTGCAGGCTTGAAGTTGCAGTCCTGAGAGTGGCTGTTCTTTCAGTTTATGTCATTAGATTGCCTTGATCAAATCCAATACCTGAATTATGTCAGGGCTCCTCTATTATCCTTATTGCACGACAGATAATAATGCCAGGAAATAAAAAACTATTCTCAACAGGAAGAAACAACTGTGAGAAATATCAGGTAGATGCTGTATCCGTACAGAAAACATGTTTTTTAATAAATGTATCCTTTTGCTAAAAGTAATATAATTTTCCATTTTACTCAATATGTTTGCTTTCTCATTTTAGACATGTCTGTCTCTATAGAACGCAAGAGCAAGATAATGAAGTGATGCTTACAGCCAAAACCTGTGATTTTATGTTCAGCCGATCGCTTTTGACCAGTTTGAGGACATTAGCAGCTTGCTGAAATCCTCGTGGGATGAGTGAAAGCTTAATGAATGCAGAAACATCAAGTGCACTTTTGGAACATAAGCAGGCTTGTTTCTACCTGCTAGGTGTACCAACAGCCAAACAGTTTGAGAGAGAGGATTAGCAAGAAGAGACGTTGCTGAGGCTTAACCATTACAGTAAGAATTTGGCTGGTTTGTCCTTGGAGAGGCCAGGCTTAGGAAAAAGGAAAAACTATTTGTTGAACGGTTTATTCATCAATTATGTCTTAAGACCACTTTACAGAAATGTAGTTGGTACCTAAAAATGTAGTTGGTCCTTTTAATAGACGTAAAAAGGTATAGTAAAATGTAGCGTTTGCAACTGTTGCTTTGCAATATTCGTGGCTGCCTTGCTCCAGGAATTTGCTTTGGTGAGGAAAAGGAAGACGATGACTTGGGTTTTCAGCTGAGCTACTGAAGTACACAGCTCTAGTCATGCATCACGAGGTTTTCTATGCGATGACATGGGCAAAGCAGCTACCCGTATTAGAAAACTTATTTTCTTTTAAAGTAGGAACTCTAAAAATATCCCCCAGATGGAGACATCCAGCAATGCAATGAGAGCGCGGAGCGACAGAGATTGCCATGTGCGACTGCAGCTCTCTTCTAGGCCCCACGGGAGGCATGGGGGGATTCACAGCAGCTGATGGGAGGAGGAGCCAGAGCAGGTCTACCAGATTTAAGCGTGCAGATCGCCCAGGCTTTCCCACCCTATGGAGTGAGCAGCTCCGAGGGGACTCTTCTATCCCTCCTTCCTCCCCAGTGAGGCAGTCAGGTTGGATATTACATTTGCCCTTAGTGCCCAGCCCCAGGTGTCTCAACATCCAGTGCTTCCATTTGGAAGGGAAGTTACTGGCACAGAGTACAGCAACAAATGCAGCAGTGCCAACGCACGGCGTGAGCAACAGGCCGCTTTGTTGCTCAAGCAGTATTTTGCGGACTCCGAAGGAACGCCAGTTCTGCGCTCGTGCTGTGCAGAGAGGGGACTTTTGCCTGGCACACGGGAGCAGCGAAGGCGTGAGTCATCGCTTGTGAAACCTGAGTCTCACACCCCCTTAGATAAAATTATTCTTCTGCAAAAGCGAGTCCGCAGGTAGCCTGTACCCTCAGCTAACCTAGAGATTATACGTGGGAACGTACACCATTTTTTATCAGCTGGATTTGTAAGTGAAATGCAGGCAGCCAAATCCAGAGACTGCTGCTTTGGCAACTTCCCTCTCCTCGACATCTCCCCTGGCAGCACCTCCACAGCTCTGCCCTGGCACTTTCCCACAGGTAAAACGGGAAGGGGAAGCTGTGGAAGCCCCTTGTGGGTACTGGGAAGGCTGCAGAGCGGGGGAACAGTGAGAGGGCAGCGGGAGCCTGACGTGGGACAAGCCATGGAAAAAGACGGCATGTCCTGCTGCATGAGGGGGCAGAAGGACGTGACAAGAGCGAAGACAAAAGCCATTTTACTCCAGATCCCTCTCCCCTCCTGAGGGATCACTTCATAGGGGTGTCAAGAAGCTCGCTTTACCAGTTTTGCACCAGAATTGTTACGGTACAAATTAGAAGAATTAGGTCCACTGAACTCAAATGTAGGCACACAAATACAAAAGGATTGAGCAAGGGTTGTGGACAAACATCCTTCTTTTTTACTTCCACATGCATATAACAGCAGTATTGTTCAGGAGCAGGTTTTTTGCACATCGGCTGTGAGTTATACATGCAAAAAGCCCCTTTTTTGAATATAGGAGGAGAATGCTGCAGGAGCAGAATGACCTTGCACCAGTCTTCCTGGGCAACAAGTTTTCTCATAACGTCAGCATCGGAGACTTACTCACAATTAGATCATTCAGTCTTTGATCATTTTTTGTTCTATAAAGTATGGAAAATATTTACATTCAATATGCAAGGTCTTTCTTCAATTCCTTGACAGCCGACTGCTTTAATTATACGTGTGCTGACAGGACTACAGAGAGATCCCATGTGACCACGGTGGAAGGGAAGAAAGCTTATCATCAGGTGACAGAAGAATGCCCTTATTGTTAGCACCAATACTTACAAATAAACCTTTCCAGTATGTCATATACCGATACAAATATACCGCTCGTGTGGCAGGCAGGTAGTATGCTAATAACGCAAGAACCGAGGAAGGGCTCCATCTGAACCATTTCTCCCGGGATACATGCACCTCAAGATTTGTCATGGATTAGCCGTAAGAATTGTCAGGTGGGTAACCCACAAAGCAAAGTATTTTGATTAATGCAACGTTTGATGATACGCTCAGAAAAGGATCCCTAAACCTCTTTTGGTCCAAGTCTTCTCTCCCTTAGCCCAGTTGCTGTTACTGCTTACACTGCAACAGTACCTAGGAGCCCTAAGCCACACAGTAGGACTTTATTGTGCTACGGGCTGTGCGTGCTGTGCAAACACAGCAGCACAAAATGGATCCGGCTCTGAAAAGATGAGATCACTTCCCAACCTGGCTGTCACTGCAACAGGTTCACAAGATGACTCTGGATTTACTACGGTCCAAGTTAGCAGAACTAGGTCCTCTGATCTCAAATTTGCACATGAAAAAATAAAGGGATTTGTTGGACTGTGTTTTTCATCACACGGCTCAGTGGTGTATTTTCATGAACCATCTCCTACGCTTCAGGAAGTAGTGCAGACCTTTACTTCTTAACTGCACTTCAGCTGAGAAACAAACCAGCTGCTCCAAAGATCAATACATTTTGCAATGAAGTAAATATCATCTGCTTTGCACTACGTGTAAAGTTAATCAGTAAGTATAGTCCAAAGAAGGAACTGTGGAGAGACACATAGGATCCTTGCTATTGGCAGCAGGCTGTGTAAATGGCCATTTTCCATGGGAAGAAGCAGCGCTGCACTGTGCAGGGAGGGCAGGAGGACAGAGCGATGGAAGAAACTGCTTGCTTGTGATGGAGTGATGGGGGAGGGATGACTTTCCTCCAACTGGGCTTTAATATACCAAGGGGGGCAGCTTTCTAGGGATCTTCACAGGTTTTGGCTTAATTTGTGGTGGTTGGTTACTTCTCATAACTGCAGCAGACGCAGACAAAATCTGACATTGTGGTAGCTGTGTGACTTGAATCAGTGTGCCTATAGTAGGTATGTCACTGATGTATTTTAAGTTAAAGTATGTGCAAATCATTTGGTAGTTCAGTTGACCCATCCACAGCTGAAGCTACAAGCAAGTTAATATATAATAGATTTGTAACACAAGGAGTGTTTTCAAATCATGTGGTATCTTGCTGAACACTGCACATTTTGGTCTCAGATTCATTCTGGAAACGCACCATTTTCTACAGCTCATTTCTCACACCAAGCACAAGTTTGGTATACGATTATTGACAAAAAACAACCACCTCCCCAAAACCTGACATAATGGGAACTATGTTTTAAATTTCTTTTTCTGGTCTTCCCTTTTTGGTTTATAGCTTCTAACCCTGTGATACATCATATCTCACTCTGCCCTGAAATTGCAAGCGTCTATGTGTCAATAACTGCATCAAGCAACCCCCTCTTACTGAAAGAATACATAGGTATTCACAGGACGGTCGCTTTAGGCTGATTTACGCACTGATCCCAACATTAATGTACCACATTTACTATTAGAAATTATACCGATGGATGAGACCAACTCCTACAGCTAAACAACTCCAGATAATGCTTTTGAAAACAGAGATGCTAAACTCCGTTTTGCGCCGCCATTGCTTGAGGAGAGTAGCAAGTCCTTCAGTCCTCCTGAAAGGACATATCTGAAGGATTTTCTAGTGCATGTAGAGCAGAGCACTGCATAGAAACATCATAGAAGCTGTGTCTATCTTAAAATGGCCCTTGGTGTTATTTCAGCATCCACCATAGACATTAGTGAATTTATCTGCCTTGACCCCCTTCTTCCCTCTTTAGGAAAGTGATGCTTCCATGCAGCTGATGGGGTACCCCGGAATAAAGATAGGTACGGCTTGATCGAGGTATTCCTGGACTGATCCAAGAATAAAACTGCAGTTCGAGTTCTAGATAACTGCATAATTGTACCATTAACCTGCCATTTGATAGTAATGCCTTTTTTAACCCTTACTTAAAATGGGGCTGACAGTACCTACTTACCTCACAGGATGAGTTGAACAAATGCTCTAAGGTTTGCCAAGCTGTTCGAGAATATAATGGTTACTTTGCACCTTGTTTCCTCTTTAAAAAGAGTAAAAGCTGGAAGTGTCAAGTGTCCATTCACACCAGATAAGGTATTGAAGGGATATAGCTGGTATTACAATTAACCATGAAAAGGCTTATTTGTGTTTTTAATGAAACCCTCAGTTTTAAAGTGAAAACCCGCTTGCAAAGACTTGCACCTTTAACAATGCTGTTGTTTTCATGTTGGCAGACTTCCAGAGCAAACCACCTTGATTACCTTGGGGGTCTGATCTGGAAGGTAAGCAAGCTCCCTGTTTCACTCTTTTTAGAAAACATTTTGGATCTGTACAAAAGCAAAGCAAAGGGAAACGCAAGAGCAGAAGCGGAATTGTCAGGATTTTTATACCACCCTGTTCCTTGCCTGCTTGCTCGCTTGCTTTTTGGTTTATTGGCTTTTATTTGGGGACCCATATTTCTGATGCACTCAGTGGCACTTGGAGCATACACTTCAGAGCTGATGGAAAAGGCTGGGGTGGCAACAGCACGATTTCTCCTCAGGGAACCAGGGCTGGAAGGCACCTTACGAGGCGTCCTGTCCATGCTTCACCTTGCACCAACGTGCTGCACCTCTGACCTAGGCCCAGGGGTGCAAAGATGCCTCGCCACCCACGCTCAGGCTAGTTTGCTCTTTCTCTCGCAGTGCCGGGCCCTGCAGCCTCTCGCTCTCGGCTTCCCGGTGGAAACTTGGCCGGCTCGGGGGAGATTCCTTTTGCAGAGTTTGCTCCCTGGTGCGTCTCCCCGCCTTACCCATCCTTGTCTGTGCTAACACTTACTGCAGCTCTGCAGACTGCCTGCTAGAGAACATATTAGCAGGGGACTGTAGAAGGGAGGCGTAACTAAACGCAGAGCTTTCCGGTTGCGTGCCTCCAATTCACATGGGAAGCAAGTACAAATTATTACCGTTTGTATCTTTTTGCAAAACATTTGCCACTTCAGGGTGATCAGGGCCTCTGGATCTGGAGATACACAACAGTCTGTTTACACCACCCACAGAGCTGTACGGTTTTCTCACCAAAAATGAAAAACTTAAATGTTTTGTGCCAGCCAGAACACTTCCCTTATCTTGAAGTAAGCTGCTTCACGTTCAAGCACTAGTAAGAAAAATGAAGAAGGTAAAGGCCTACAGTCATAGCACATCATCAGCATTGGTGGGTGACATATTAGGTCTGGGATGCATGACCATTCATCTCAGATCCAGGCACATCTGGCTCACCAAAATTTGATACAGATCAGGCCTTAGCACACCCCTGCATTTCTTTGTGTTGACACAGTGAGCTCACACCACAGGAATTTCTATTGGCTTTAGATTTTTACCGTGAGGACAAACTACTTCTAATCCAATATAAAGCCTGCAGGTACCTTGTTAACCCAGCAACGTTTTTCTTAACGAAGGTGAATAAGTAGAGTGAGCCTGTACCCGGCTGGTGCTTTGCAATCGGTGGCCGCGGCAGCCTTCAGCTAGTAGCTGGGGCTGTAAAGCTGGATTTACCGTCTCGTTGGACCGTTGCCATAAACGTAACCTCACACTGCCATGACTACCTAGGCTTCCCTGCCTCTTTGGCTCCCAAGAGTTTAAAGAGGAGACGTTCGTGGCATGAACCTAGCACTAGATCCGACACGGCAAAACCTCCCGCTTTTTGCTGGATCCCGTTCTAGTGACCACCTCCCTTTGCCGGTACCTCAAAATTACGCCGGCAGGGCAACCCCATCGCAAGTAAAACGGCTCTTCTGCCGGAACGAACGCGTTTGCGACAGGAGCCTGCCTGCCCCGCCGCACTGGCCGGTGCTTGCACCCCGAAACTCCTCTAACGGCTGCTTTGCAGTGCATGGCTGACTTAACTGAAAATCGTGCATTTTGTTATTGATTAGCTATCACTGGGAGGGAACAGTGTAATCAATGAGGCTCTTTGTTGTTTTCGACATACGCAGCCCCCATATGAATCGCATTACTTTCTGTTTTATTATTTTATTCTCTGGTTTTATTGTCTCTCTGAAGGAACGCTATTTCCTAATTAAATGCATCAAACCCATAATACAGCAACCTGAAGTATATTACTATTTTATTTCCCAATAAAGGATTATTGCCACGAGAGTGACTGTCACTAGCAGTTTATGTCTCTATTAGTAATAAATGTTTATATTACACAAAACCCCCATTTGTGATGGTATCCTGTTGTTTAAGACCCTGAAAACCCACCAAAATTAGTCAGTTTGTGTTCCAGAGTGTTCCTGGAAATACCAGTACGCATTTTCCATGCTTTTAGTCAATTTATGGCATTGCATTTAATTTTTGATTGACAGGTTCATTGCTGACATAATTTGACAATTTCTGGTCCTGATACAGTTTGGGTATCTGAAAAGAAACACCCTTCATAATGGCATAATTTGAATCCGCATGTGCAATAAGACATGTATTTGGATGTATTTCGGTCCAGGCTTGTACAATCTGGGCAGCAGATAAACACGTCACAGACCCTGATGTTTTTATCTGAAAGAAAAACTCGCCCTTGATGCTTCGAATTATTTCTCATACACCCCTCTTCATCAGACAACAACAGACAGACAGCCGGCGAGCGCACTCTCAAATTATTGTCTGCGTCGCAAATGCGCTCTGGAGGTGAAATGCGAAAGATCCCAGCCGTGTATGCGTTTTGCAAGCACGCACCCAAACCTCGCCGTTAGCTTGGGTCATATTCGGTGTCCTGCGGACACGAGATTATTGAGAAGAGCCAGCGGGAAACACTGCGTATCGCGGAGCAGGGGCTGGGGGGCAGCTCGCTGCCGCTGCCAGCGCTCCGGGGCAGGGCGCGAAGGGCTGCAGGGCGGCGGGCGTCGAGATACCGCCCCAGCCCAGAGCATCGCCGGCGGCCGCGCGCCACGCGACCCGGTTCCCCCGGTACCTTGTAACCTCTGGCTGTACTCCGTCCTGTCCGACTGACTCCTCCGCAAGGTGCCGTGGTCCCCAGCGGCCGTGCTCTCCACCACGGGCTCCGTCCTCCTCCTCTCCCCCATGTACAGCTTGTGCCTCAGCAGGGCCAAATTCCTCCTGCGGGCCCCCGGGCGGTCCCCGCTCGCCATGCTCAGCCTGGGCCGGCAGGGCGCGAGGGATCGGCTGCGCTGGAGGGATGCCAACGCGGGAGGCCGCTAGCTCGGGGCTCCCTTTCGCCGGAGGGCTGCCCACGCCACGCCGCGGCGGGCGCCTGGGGCCCGGGGCTCGGCCCTGCCACCTGTGCCGGGGGCGGCTCCACCCCTGGCCAGCAAACGCCCCGGGCGGCGTTTGCCTTCACCTGCCCTGCCTGCGAGCGCGCTCCGAGAGCCAGCCCCAAACCGGAGCCATCCCCCCCCCACCTCCCAGCGTCGGGGGATACCGCCAGCCTCCTGTTGGTGCTGGCACCCCGAAGCCCGGTCGCATCCTCCGGCGGCCACCCGGGCTGCCCCCGCCGGGGGGAAACGCCCCAGCGCAGCAGGGCACCGCCACGCTTGTATCAGACACCTTCCCCGCCTGCGCTGCCTGGAGCAGGGGGGCAAGGCAGAGGGGGAGCGCCCTGCAGGAGGCCAGCCACCCCCTCGGCCCTCGCGCCCGCTCCTTCCCGGGGCGGCTAGCGCCCAACCGCAGCCCCTGCAACCCCGCCAGGGCTGCGGGGACCCCAAGGCTTAGCGTCTAGAGTTGCACCTGCCAAGCTCCCGACCCGGCTGGGGGCGGCAGCCTGCAGGCTGGAAACTCCTGATCTACAGGTTTGAAGGGAATCAGATTCCCCAGGACCAGGAAGAAACGTGTGTGTGCGCCTGTGTGCGCTCCTGTGTGTGTGCGTGCACGCTGGGAGGGAGGGGGATCGAAACCCCTCCGCGAGGTGGGAAACGGCCGGGAGCTGATGCTTGCTTTGGCCGGGGCTGTGTCCTGCCTCGTGACCGTGCACCGCTCTGCAAAGCGGCAGCCGCCCCCCCTGCCCGGCGCAGACACCAGCCCGGCCGGGAGGGAAGTCACTTCCAGCCTAGGGAAAGAGCGGAGAGCAGTCTGTGCACGCAGAGGCGACATGAAGGAGTGCAAAGGACCCGTGGAGGCTGTCACAACACATTACCGTGCCCAGGTGGCTGGGGAGCGCATGGCAAAACACCTGCTCTTACTACCTCTAGATCAGCCCCCCAGAAGAGAGATTGTTATTGTGCTTGCTAGCAACGGCCTCTGGCATTCAGGCACCGTCTGGTGATCCTCCGCAGCGCTGGTCTCGTCAAGCTCATGTTAAAACAGCAGGAGCTGCTGGCAGCTAAGCTTGGCCTGGACCTATCCCAGGAAGAGCCCCAACAGCCGTCGGCGGTAATCACGGCAGCTGCCTTGGTACTGACCCCCTCCAGCCCCTCTGCTCGTGGGAGCCCCCGGTACAGCCTCGGCGGTGTCAGGTCGCACACCCGCTCACTGCCCTCGCGTCCGCTGAGCGACAGGTCTAGCGTCTGTCCCGTAACTGCCGGCTGAGCAGACTGCTGTAGCCTTCCCCCGCTGCGTCCCTGGAGCGCCGGGCAGGAAAAAGCAACACGCAGGGATGCGAGGTGGCGGTGGGACCCCATTCCCCACTCCTATTTTTCTTTAAAGAGCTCCTTCTGTGATGCTACCTCCCGATTAAAGCCTCTAATTTCTACCCGCCAGCGAAAAGATTATGAAACTGTTAAGCAGTCGCTATTTCAAAGTGCAACAACGTGCCAGTGCTGCGCAAACTGTCCAGTCCCACCAGCACCTGGCAGCAGAATGAAGTGGGGAGAGGGATACGGGGAAGCTTTTGCACACACGCCCAGGCAGTTCATGCCTTACATCTCCTCTTTGCTATTGCCCTAAGAAAAGCTTTTGTTTTGCAAGTTAGACCGCAAAAGTTCCTTAAAGGGCACAAGCAGTTGCGGAGACAGTGAGGAAGAGAGTACGCCACCACACTCGTGACAAGCATCTAAAGCCACGACAGCCCCAACATGAGTAAACAGATGAAGGTGGGAGTCGAGGGAAATTAGCTGCCCAATTTCTTTACGGTGGGGACTTCCTGAGGTTTTTTTCAAGCAGTGGTTTGACATTCAGCCACGGTGGTAAAACTGGTTTAAGCAGTCACCACCCTGCCACCCCCCTCAATCCCCCCCCCCCAACCTCTGCCCCCTCTCTTCCCTGCAGGGTATGAACACAAGCACTGGAGACTAGCTGGAGGAAGTGATCTGGCTGAAAACCCCCTCCCTTCCCCCTCTGCCCTGGGCTATTCTCCAGCTGGACTGTTCTTGTTCTCCTGCTTAGTTCATCACACAGCTACGCAAGCGCTCGGGGTAGCACGAGGCAGGGGACGATGCAGGGGCAAATGGTGAGCAGCTGGAAGTGGGGTCGATCACTGCCGAACCTGCCATTGCCCTGAGAAATCATTTACCCCACCTAGGATCTTGGGCTTCGTGCCCTTCAGAAGCCACGGAGTCCATAATTTCTATGAGATTTTATTATATTTATTTAAAGTACAACTGTTTGGGGGAAAACGGGGGAATACATCTTGGCTGGGTGGCGGCGGAAGAACAAACTTTGTTAAATTCTCGGCTCCGTAGGCTCTCTGCCACATATGCACAGTTACAGCCAAGATGGGATATAATAAAGTTTGTTCAGGTGTTTATTACGACAGCAATCTACCCATACGCAAAAGAGGTCTTCCTCTTCCTCCACAACTCATTCACAGGCTCTGAAAAGGTATGTGTTCATTCAGCACGGAAATGGTTGCAGGGAAAGTTGACTGCGGTTTGCTGCTGTCTTTGTACTTGTCATGGTTTACCCGGCTTTCTGGGGCAGCCAGGAGCCCAGAACTAGCACACAGCACAATTTGGAAAAGTAGGCGAGCGCTTTCTGGGACCTCAAAATACATATGCCATGCTGCTTAGCTGAGAAAAGGTTGCAAATAGCATGTCTTAAGTAATATTCCAACTGAAGGGGGTGCGTTCAGGACTGGTGGCTTCTCTACCCTCTCTGCAGGGAGCGAGTTTTGAGACCTGCCCTGCCTGGTTTATCCATCCGCAGGTTAAGTCCAGCGAGGGCCTGCACTGGTGCCAATGCAGTCAACCGGAGGAATACGTAAAAACAATCAGATGCATATTTGAACCACATAGCCCAAAAGCCTCATGTTACTGTTTCCTGTACTTTACTTGAACTATAATAAAATGCCATAGAAAGTGTTGTCAGAACTGCGTGTGAGGCACGTGACTTCAGCCTGCCACATGCAATACTACTAGCAGCCGTCTCTTAATCTGCAAATCACTCTCGTTCCTGTTATTCTGATAGAATAACAACTGATGGTCAAGCTATATCAGAGTTACTAATCGGTAAAATAAGAGGGAATATTTGGCACCTTTGTGGACAAAGTGCTCTTTTTACGAAGAATGTGAAAATCTCTTTAACCCCTGCATGTCATCCTCATGTAATTCTCCTAAGCAAACTGGAATCTAGTCGATATTAGCCCTCACATGCGAGTTATTGACATGGAAGCCACTCTGCTTAAGAGACAGAACAGGTGCTGGTGCTGGTGTCGACGCAGAAAATATTGGCATTTTGTTCCCCAGCAACTGTATTAGAAGCATGTAAGAGGTTATTGTCGTATGGTCAATGCCAACCTTTGTCTCAATCCTGAGCTATAAATGAGCCGGGAACGCCATCAAGGCTGATGGCCATTAAGTAAGCAAACAGTTATTTGGTTTTTTGTAATCCCTTGCAGCTGTTATAGAAGATTTCTTTTTATAATTTAGAATCCCAGTGCATATGTGAAACGTGCTGGTGCTGGTTGACTACCATGCCTGTTATATTTCAGTGGAGGTGTACAGCACTGCTAGAGTCCTGTGGCAATGACACAAGCCTACTCTTTTCAAGTTTGTTCACTGAAATGGGCCAGCACAGCCACCAAATGAAAGCAGTCTCTCATTACTGTTGCATTTTGACTTCACCCACCAGTGCAAATTTGCTGTGAACCACTGAAGTCCAAAGTATGAATGTGTTCAAATGGGTGTGTTTGTGACCTAACCATCAAGTGGAGTGCAACCTTTTAACGACAGCGGAAAAATACGATCTGTTCTGATGCCTTATGTGGATGCTTCTGTTACCCTGAAAGACAAAGGACCAAGTTCATTGCAGGCATCACTTTAGGGTAGTAGCTGAGTTTCATCAGTACAAAATTTGGCTTCAAAAGGGAAATGCTGAGTCCTGAATCGGTATGATATAGTAACCAGCACAAAGGATGAAGAACGATCTCAGAGGCAGGTCTGCTATTGCACTGTAAAGCTGGAATCTTCTTTTGTTGAAAGATTAAGATACCCTCTGTTACCTCCTACCTGGAACTAATCTGGCATGGGGACAAAGTCTGTGCAAATGGGTGGGCAAGTCCACTCATGCCAAAGGAGTTTCGCCGTACCCTTTTCTGAGGCTGGTAATGAAGAACTGCTACTGAGGGAGAAGCAAAGGATGCAACACTGGTATTAGAAACCTTTCCATGTGGAGAGTAGTGTGCCCATCTTCCCTCCTGAGCCTGTAAATCACTTGAGAATTGTCATTATAATTAATAGTAGATCAATTGGTATGTTTAATGACTTGAGTCCACGCAATCATTTCATTAGCAGATCACTCAGCCTCGACTGCAGATCCGTGAGTGTCTCTGTCAGCACTGACCTGTGGAGCATCCAGGCAGCACTGGCATCCTTCCCTACTCCCAGGAAAGCTCCTGTTCCCCTGCTAGTTCCTCCTCCTGCCTCTCCTTCCACGGAGCTGGAGCTACTGGTCAGAAACAGAGAGACCATGCTGAGAGGTACTCCTTGCCCTTGCTGTCGGAATTAGCTCTCCTCCTGGCACAGGTCTGCCCAAGTAAAAGGATGACGCTCAGAAGACAGTGGAGAATTAGAAAGTAAAAGGATACTGCTGCCCATCTTTATAGGGGGAACAACGTGAGACGGTAAAGAGTGCAGATGTCCCTGTTAGCTCCTGGTCTCCACACAAGTGAACCTTGCTGCATATAAAAGAAAGCCCTTATCTCTTGTCACTCTGCCTGTATGCATGAGCCATGCCAAAGGTTCTTTCAGAGAGACAAAAAGTTGAGGTTTAAATAGTGATAAGAACAATCACGTGTCAGGCCCACCAAGGACTTTGAGCATTGGAAAGTTGCTAGTATGTATACACTATTTGTTTGCAGCTATAACTGTAAGATAAGAATAGGATGACAGATCAGGATAAAAGCAATAAAAACGGAAGACTTAAGGAGGTAAAACTGGAGCCTACACATTGATTTTTTTCACAATGAATGAATCAAAATTACTTTGAAATATACACAGAAGAAAACTTCAAACACCTTTCAATAGTAGAAAAAGAGAAAAAAGCCTATCTTGCAGGTGAAATGTTATTTAGTGTGGCAGTGTCACCTTCACTCCTCCGGCTGATCTTGCCAGACTGGTGATTCCAGTAGAGAAACAGGTCTTTAGAAGTAAGACCTGCACAGCAATAATTTCTTTCAGCGCTGTCTATAATGTTTCTTGTCTAAATATTTGTAGCAGAAATTAATAAAGCATATGCCTCCAGGGCTCAGACTAGGCTGTGGGTATTTTTGAGAGGGGATGGCTCAAGCTATCAGGCTATGCAATCAACCTCCTTTGACTGCTGGGAAGCTTTCTTACTTTGAACAAAGACTCTGCCCCAGTTTACACATACAAAAGGCTGATGTGTTTTATGTATACAGAGAGGGACCCAGCTTTCAAATGAAACACCTGTCAGAAGAGAGGGGGAGAGTGAATGCTGAGAGAAGGGTCAGCAGGGCTTGAATTGTTCTCAGAGTGTCAGTGGACCTGTCATTGTCCAACAGGGGCATTTTATTAGTTTGTAAAACATGCTCAGAGCTGGGCCAGCTTTCAAAGGCGCATAGCTAATGGCATTGCTTCTTTGAAAGGGCCAGGAGGTGTGGAGGAAAGGGGAACTTACTAAGAAACTGAGCAGCCTTTTGATTTGCCCAGTGTTACAGCCGCACAGTTATTTTCTAGGGAAAATAACCTGACTCTGTTGATCAAGCAGATGGCACTGCGATATCAAAGCTAATGAGGAAAGACAAGAAAACGAGTGAGGCACAGATAAAAATACAGGAAGACGAACCTTGATTATTATTAGGTTTTAATGTAAAACAGGGGGTGTAAACATTATCAAAGATAAAACATATTTTGTAGAATTCTTTGAGAATGTTATCCTTGGCAATTAAAAAATCAAGACAGGAATGGAGCCTAAAATTATAGGGCTAAGACTGTCATGAACCTGAGGTGAGATTTTCATTCTAGATCCCTATTTCCAATTATTAGAGCTTGCAGTTTTGCACTGAAACTTTGCATGTTTCCAAACAATGTTTTTCAGCTGAATTGGAACTTTTTCTCTCTCTCTCTTTTTGTGTATGCGCATGTATGTGGAAGAAAGAAAGGAATGAACAGGGAAGACGACTACTTGGGCATTTCTGTTGTGTGATGTGAAAGCTTCTTAGAAGTGACAAAGATCAGACTTTTAAAATACTAAAGTTAAGTTGCAGCTTGTACTTGTAAACAATTTTGGGTGGGAGTTATGGTAGGCTGGGAATCCTCAGTTCATGGGGCTTAAAATGAACTCCGCACAGATGTCTAGGAAGGGAGAAACAGGCACGTACTCTAAAGCCTGACTCAGCCGTGCTGCCCTAGTCTCCTGATCAAGTAAATCGCTTTCCAGGCATAAGTCCAACCAGAGCTGGTGGCACGCCTGCCTGGCTAGCCTTCACTGCCAACTGCAATTAGATTGCCAGTAGGCCAAATGAGTGCTCTGTGTGCCTGATAATCCTGCCTACTCCCAGAGAAGTTAATCCGGCAAGTGCATCCTAATAAATATATGCGATGGGGAGCCTAACGGGAAGCATGCTTAAAAACAAAACTAACAGCTCACAGAAACAATTCATTCAGAAAAAAGCAGGTTGTAAACTTGACATCTTCCTATACATGACAGTGAAATGTATGACTAGAATCAAATTTTGCTTGAACATAGAGGATCAGTCCCTTCAAACAAACGGGGCTGCTCATGTAACTGCTCACTACTATAACTAAAGGTTCACAATCTGACCCAAACTACAGTTTCTTTGAGATAGGAGCCTCCGTCTTTATTCACTTTAAGATGTAAAGTAACATAACCTAATAAACCTTATCCTACTTACTGAAATGCACAATTTGTTCCTTTTAATTAGATGATGTGGTCTTCTGCTACCATCAGGTATTTGTCAGTAAATAAAATGCAGATACTTGTGGCAACAGGCTGTGGATAGACATCCTTTCCCATACCCAGCTGGGCCAATGAAAGAGGTTACTGACTCCAACAACTTGTCATGCTCTTCCTGCTGGAGACTGTCAGTGCACAGATCTGCAAATAGAGTTGTTCATGCTCCTTAACTCACTTCAGTCGCAAAGCAGCCTGGCTAACTTAGGCTACAGCTTTAAACGGCTTCAGCTAGCCTGGTTTGTTTTGATCTGAGCTAGGGAGCACCGATATGAGTTCACCTACCAGTATGTTGGTGGGATAGCGACCTCCAACCAAGTGAGCACTAACAAGCAAGTACAAGCAGCAGCCTGTTCCACCGGGGTAGCGGGATCAGGAGAACAGTCGTCCGTGGCTGTACTGGCCCTTCTTCGCACAGAGGTAGTTTTCATTCAGCAAACAGAAGGCTGGCAGGAATTGATTCCTTCTGATTAATGGTCTTATAAGCAACGGAGATAGAAGTTATATTACAGCAAAAGTTAATGATAATGATGCGATCACCAGTCAAGAGCAAAGGCACTGAAATAGCACCCAGATGTACCAATGAAATTCTTCAAAGCCTTATTAGCTTAAAAGATGAAAATGACTTTTATTCAGGAGGAAAGGATTTTCTTTTTTTAAGATTATAATATAGATAGTTTTCTGCATTTAATTTGCACAGCATTTTCATGGGCAAAACAGACCCACAGTTTCATAAGGTATCCAAAATATGAAATAAAAAATAAACGTACAGTGAAGAGTACAAACTTAAAAAGTAAGGATGTCCTTTAGGCTTAGGTGATTATAATGCTGTTGAGTTTTTGCTATACTCCAGTGGTATCCTGCTGGAATGAGATTCACCCCTGTGCAGAGGGCGAGCATAAAACCTGTAAGTCCTACGTAAGTCTTATGGACCTGATTCTAATTCTATTGAAATAAATAGCAATATTTTCATTATCTTTCAGTGGGAGCTGGTTCAAAGTCTATAAACAGGATTTAATCAGTTGCAAATATGCCTTTTCTGGCGCATTTAGAACAATGCTTTTAGATTTGGCAGTAAAATGCTTGAGAATGAAGAGAACTGGGAAAAAAAATACTTTGCTAGTAAAAGCCTTAACAGTTTTGAAGAATTTGCTTACTGTACTTGCTGGAACCAAAACACTAATTTGTTCCAACATTCAAGAACTATTAGAACATTAAGAAAATGTATTCTAACAAGGAAGATGCGACCTTACCTAAATCTGACTGGCAAATACAGTTAAATCAATTCAGGGCTTTATTTTTACTACTATTCCTGTAGTACTAAGAGAATTTTGGATACCTTAGAGTACTAAACTTTCACATTCTCTCCTCTGACAGCATTTACAGGGTTTCTGTGTGTTTTCCTGCTGTATCACGTACCCTTGCTAGGCGACATGATGGCATCTATTTATGGATCTAAAAAATGCCTGCACAGAAACTCGTTTATATTTCATAAGTTCCAAGTGCTTCACAGTTGATTGCCCATTACAGATGAGAAAGCTTTAGATAAGACCACGTTCACACAAGGCAACGGAGAACTCTGCATTCCAATTTTGTGCATCTTACTGGGGCCATAGCTATATATTTCACCTCATAGCTTGTCTAGGCAAACAAACATGTGGTGGGATCCTTCTGGGATAACATTACACCAAGCTGTAAACTTTACAAGTTTAAAAATACTGCATGTGTGCACTCAGTAAGTGACTTTCCAGGCTCTGAACTTACACAAATGAAATCCAGATTCCAGAAAAGCAGAGGTGGAAGGCTAGGCCTATGACATATTCGTTTTTAACCTTGCCAGTTTTAGCAGCAGGCCATCTCAAGGAAAGTTTTTTTTTTTTTTTTAATAATAGGAGACGTTCCTCTACTTTTTTTTTTTTTTTACTTCACAGGAAAAACTGATAATTTTCCTCTTTGCAAACTTAAAAAATGAAGAACTTCAAACAGCAGCCTTACACAAAGAATTTCAACACCCAAGTGTCCAGTTCAGGAAGTTACCTCTGAAAAACTGAGGTTTTGTGTACTCAGTGAGGAAAGATGCCAACTGCTCTAGTGAAACACCAGCCATTATTTAGCAACTTCCATGGAGGTAGGTAATGAATGATCAAGTGGCCTGCAATATAGCCTCTCTGTTGTCCTGGAGATAGTCTGCTGTGACAAATTAAGCAAGCAACGGTGCAAATCTGAGACAGATTCTGTAACTTTTTTTTTTTTTATAGCCCTTTTCATTATCATGAAAAGTCCACAGGGCTAGAGTACAGCTACTGCTAAGGTCTAGAGTAGCAACTCACACGTTTCAGAGCAGTACAGGGGGGAATCGTGAATGAGGGCACCATGAAAATCTCCCACTCTCGTGTAAAATAAGCATCACAGGATCCTTCCTGTACCTGCAGAACAGGCAATCCTGATGCTCCTGCGGCCTGATCTACCAAACCCTGGAGGGGACAAGGAGTAAAGGAAGTTATGTAAAGTTCAAACCTGATGAAAGAGAGAGATTGACTCAGCCTTTCTGCTGCAAATCATTCATTCCCAATAACACTTAAAATGGCACAATGCCATATAAAATAATCAGGGCAGCCTGTAGTTATCCTGCACAGATCTTTCAGAATAACTCACATCAGAGTTAAAACTCAAAATTAACATCGATCATCTTTAGAGATGAATAACCAAGACAACTGGCTTGGGATTTAAGGGATCAGCTAATTATGCAACAGCAGCAAAAAACCGTTCTGCCTCAGTTTCCCCAATAATAAAATGGAAGTAATGTTACCTGCCCTTTCTCAGGAACCAAAAATAATAAAAAAAAAACCCCACGAATAAGAAGCACTACTCCAAGAACTACCACCCATATCGATGGACAAAATTAATTGGCAATCCTCCTCAAAGATCAACGGAGAGGGACCAGAGTTCAAAGCAAGCGGTATTGCAGGAATCAGACGATACGTGGGGGAATAAGCTTTAAAAACAGCACAATCCGACTGCAGACGAGAATCTAATATAAGCACCAGCTGGGCTCAACGCAAAAAATTTATCCACCTTTGGGAACCCGTGTGCCTCGCCTGGCTCTAAGCGGCGCAGACACAGCCTGGTTTGGACAACAGGGCATGGCGTGCTCCAAAAAAGACCGAAAAAAAAAAAAAGAGAGTTAAACACCCCTTTCCCCTAGGGCGCAGCCCTCGCATAACGACGACAACCCCGCCGCGACCTCCGCCTCTCGCTTTTAAGTGTATTTTCGCTTATCGTCACGCCGGCGGTGCTTCCCCGCCGGCCCTGGCCAGCGCGGCTCCCCTGCCGCTGCTGCCGCGGCCGCCGCTGCCCGCCCGCCCGCTCTCCCTCCCTCCCTGCCGAGGCGCGGAGCCGCCTCCGCCGCCGACCGTTACAACGGCTCCGCGCGCGCGCCGCCGCCGCCGCCGCCGCCATTTTGGGGCCCGCGGGGCTAACGGCGGCGCTCTCCCTCGGGCGGCGGTGGCGGCGACGGGCGGCTCTCCTTCCGCGGCGGGTTAAGGAGGGGATAAGCACCGGGCGGGGGCGGGGGCGGGGGCCGGGGCGGCTTGGAGCCTCCCCCTCCCGCGGCCGTGCGGAGTTCCCCTGGTGGGACGGGTGCGGCGCGGCGAAGCGAAGGCCCGGTCGGCCGCAGGAAGGGGAGGGAGGCAGGCAGGCAGGCAGGCAGGCGGCAGCCGCCATCATGCGCGCGCCGCCGGGGCTGCTGCGGCTGCTGGCGGCGCGGGGGTGGGGGAGGCCGCCGCGCCGCTGCCTCGGCGCCATGGCCCGCTACGGCACGGAGCAGCGGGGGCGGTCCCACTCGCCCGATTACCGCCTCTACTTTAGTAAGTAGCAGCCCCCGGGCTCCATAAACCCCTTCCCTCCCCGCCGCCCCCTTGGCGGAGCACGGTGCGGAGGGGGGAGAGCGGCTTCCGCCGGGGCTCCTGAGGCGTCGTGCCGAGCCTCTCCCCCGCCTCAGGGTGGCAGTTTGGTGTGGAAACCGCAGGGATTTCCCTGCGAGACGGCTGTTCGGGGAGATGCTGGGCCTGCTCAGCCCTGGGGGCTGGTGTGCGCCGGAGGGCCGTGCCCCTGCCCCCTAAAGCCTCCGAAGGGCGAGGGGGGCCGAGGGACACAGCGGCGCCTTGCGCTGGCGGCCAGGGCCACGCCATGCTCTGCGAGGCCAAGCAAGGCCTTGGCGGCAGGAGCCTCACCTCAGCTGCGGCGGCACGGCTGCCCATGGGGAGCGTCACCTGCCCGCTGGCCCCTTGTGAACAGGCCAGCCCTCCCTCCCGAAGTGTCATGGTGAGGGGAGGCTGCTGTCCAGAACGGGGGTCACCAGCCCCATGCGGCCTCTTGGGCCGGCAGTCTGGGAGCATAGCCAGGCTCAGATAGGCTTCTCAAAACCCAGCAAGAGTTGTTGCTGTGCAGTCTCAGTATTACACGTTTTAGTAACAAAGCTGTCTGTATGCTACTTACATCACTAGCACTGATTTTTTGCATCTGTGGTCCACTGACTTCCAGGCAGTTCCTTCTTATGTGCACTTCTGTGAGAGAAACGGTGGCAGCAGTGTGTTCCCTGTCAGTGGTACCCTGCCAGGACTCCCTTGCGCTCAGTCCCCCAGGGGAGGTCTGCGCAGGAACTCATATAGGGCAAGTCCAATCAGTTTGTGGGAGCAAGCAGCCTACAACTCAACTTTATTTTGTTTGGGAGAAGCATCTGGGAAATTTTCAGGAGTTGCAAAAAACAATTGCTGTCCATTCTTCCTTGTTGGGGTGGTCAAAGCAGGAGTTCAAGGCCGAATGAAGTCCTTTGTCTGCTTTTCCCATTATTCTTGAGAGGGACCCAGGCAGAGGAGGAAGTACTTCAGATTTGTGTTAGCGCCTTACATTACTAATGATGCTTCTGTCTACACGCAGATCTGATGCGACACCTTGGACTTTTGGCATTTTAAAAGTTTCCCTGTATTTTGAAAAGCTTTGGTGCCCACTCCAGTGAATTCTGTTCCTCTCTGCAGTGGGAGGAAGGCGTTGAAGTGAAGTTAATCTTGATTCCTGCTGGTTTTGGAGGGTCAGAGTTTCAGTTCTAGGGCCTGCACAGTTATCCCTTCCCTTACATATTCTGTTGGTCAGTCTTTGGCATGATATATTGGTGGATTTTCTCTTTCTGGTTGTGAAATTCAGTTTATGAGAAATATAGTGAAGCCAAATGGCCAGTGTTGCTAGAAACCCAGACAAATTCATTGATCGCTCGTGGAGCTGAGGTTCTCTGGGTATTTCATACCATTTTTACTCCCACTAATGGCTGTGTATTGGCAGGGAAGAGAAGAAGAGGGAATAAAAGGATCTTCTCATCTTTGCATAGCTTATGTTGCCAGGTAGTGAGAAGAGAGAAGTGTAGCATTGACTACCATAGCAGTAATTCTGATTCTAATGAATCATTGTCAAACAATCAAAGTTCTTGTCCTGAATATAGCTTATTTTGTAGAATAGCTTATTATAGCTTAATTTTAGAATTAAACCTGAGACAAAGTTGGGTTAATACGTAATTGTTGCACACCATTTGTTTCTGTAATGCATAATAGGCATTGGGAATGCAGACATCTTATTGCACATGTTTAGCTTTGTAATGCTACTTGTTTACTTGTTTGTTTTTTCAGAGAATCCCGATGGTAAATATATTTCTCCATTTCATGACATTCCACTGTTTGCTGGATCTAAAGAAGTATGTATTTATGCCTTGAAATACAATTTGTTTCTAAAATGGTAGTGGTTGTGTTGGTACTGTTTAGATAAGCGTACTTTTATTTTTTTTTCTCCACCCAGTATTCTCTGAGTTCAGTAACATGTAGTGAAACTTAATGGTAACTATTTAAACAAGCCTAGGTTTCTTGAGGCTCCAAGTAATGGGAGAGGAAAAAAAAAAACCTCTCCCTCTATCTTACGGTAGTTTTCTTTGTTTAAAGTTTGTTTATGTGCTCTAGAATTCGTTTTCTACCGTTACTCCTTTAAAATGACATTTCTCTACATCTGCAATTAAATGTGTGCATTTCCTTGCGCTGGGAGATGTACAGCATGTACTTATGTGACTTATGGTGTATTTCTTTAATTCCCAAAAGGAGCATTATAATTGGAAGCCAACAATAATGCCCAAGAGAAAAGTGGTAATCGCACCTTTGGAGAATTACAAGGCGTGAGGTGCAGCTGAGCACTTTCACGTCTTGTTAGCCATACTCCCTGGAGTTTCATTATAGCAATAATGAAACGCCTGTTTTATGTGTCACCGATGGGAACTGCCAGTCTTTGGTTTAGGCTTAGGTTCGCATATTATGGTATACTTGTTGCACAGACAGCTTGGGAAGGTTTCAGCTGTTTTCTTGATTTGTTGCTGAGATTCTTTGGATGATATGAATGGTGAGAAAAGTCAACAACTCTAATGTATGTTCAGATTGAGACCTTTGAAATAATGAATCAATCTCTTGAATTATTTAAAGTGAGAGCTTAAAAATATACCTGAAACTGTTTTGAGCAGCAGATGTAAGCATACTAGTCAAGGGAAGAGATGTGCCTTTTTCAGACTCTCATTGATAAGATATCCGTTCCAGTTGGTACTGTTGCTAGAAAACTGAAAGGCATTTTCACCTACGCAATTCGTGGGGGCCTTGCTGTCCCTGGATCCAGAGTTAAAGGTTTAGAGGGATGGATTATGGACTATGGGAATTTTATAGATTGATCAGACATCACTATTCTATAATATAATGTGGAGAGCCTTTCACTTGGGCTGCTTCAACGTGGGAAGAGCTTCCTGCAAAATATAGGAGCTGGTGGGAGGGGAAAGGAAGAGAGTCCTTAGGAAAGTCTATATTAATTTTACCTTCTTTGCAAGAGGCAAAGGTAAGGAGTTATTGTATGTTAGCTCTGATCTAAGCTTTGTGAGCTTTAATGATGAATAACTCCAGACCTATTTTCTGTACTGCTTTTTAATTTTGCTTTTTAATTTTGCTTTTTCAAGTGAACAGGAGGCTGATTCTGATGTGCTTTTTTTAACCAGTTGAGGACAGGCCTAAACCGCTATTTAAACATTTTATGTCACTGGGAGAAAATGGATGTGTCCCTGTCCATTTTTATTTTCTTCTGTTAACATCTGGAAGGTTATAATTTCACAATCAAAAGAGACTGAGCACATATTTTTAAATATGATAGTTTAGGGCCTTATACTCACAGAAGGATGTTTCAATCGCATTTAAAAGTAGTACTATTCATATTTATGTGAATAAGTTATTTTTCTTCTCTAATGTTCTTCCTACACTTCTTTTCTTCACTCTTTTTTCATAGGATAAAGAGATTCCAGCAAAGAGATCAAAGACTACTGGAAGTGAGGTACTGCTAGGATTTATTTTTTATTAAACATCACTTTGCTATTCTCTAATTGTAATGGACAACAGGACAGTCTAACAGGACTTCTGGTCGTGGTGGACAGCATGAGAACTGTTCAGCATCATGTGTCTTTCACTGAATATAGTTAGCATATCTTCAAATGCATGTTTTTTAGGAGGAGAAGGCTAAACGAATTTAATATTCTCCTCTTTGAATGGGCTAGAAATGTCAGTATTTTTTTTTTTTTGTCGAGACATTCTCTAAGACAAACGTTCTTTTACCACTTTCAGAGTTTCATTATGGCTATTGCAGAGTTCGTGTGTTATCTTTTTTCCTATTATATTCAGAAACATTTGCAAAGAAAACTCCCTTAATGAAATATTCATTATGCTTTGACTGTGGGGTAATATTTGGTGTATATGAAACTTTGGATATGTAGGACAGAAATTAGACTTGCTATCTGTTTTTTAGACCTGAGGCTATGTCCTTTTCTATGCTCACCTGGGAAATCCAAAGGAGAGAAAAAATCCCATCTGCTGGTGCTTTGGAGTTAACCGGTACCAAAGCTAAACCTAACAGAAGCCCAAAAAAACATGGACGGTCTGTTCTGGCTTTTTCTGTGAAACAAGATTTGTTTCTGCAAGTGTTTCTTTTCCAAAATGTAGCATTTTTTGCAATGCTTTCCTTGGTACAGGCATACATTCCCCCTCCCACCCCCCCACCCCCACCCCTTCAGAACTGGGCTGTTAGAGGCAAGGTTTCGTGCCATCTATGTAAGCATCTGAACGTCTGTTGGAGTGCCTAGAATCATTTATCTTGTCAGTATCTGTTTGACCAGTTGTGTTGCAAAACTGTAACTACCCCTGTAATGTGACACAACTGTCATGTCTGGGTTCAGATAGTTTTGCAACTAATATGTAGTACGCTGGTTCTTCTACTGTATACCTGTCCCCATTAAATCCTGCACTAAGGCATTAGATGTATTTTCTCTTCCTTTTCTCTGTGACTCATTTACGCTACAATGTCTAGGTAATGCTATTTAGATTTCCTGGATATTTAGTAGATGGAGAGTCATGCCTAAAAGCTGAATTATTCCCATGGCTATTGGGAAAGGCTCTTGGGACGTTGTTTTGCAATACAAGTTCTTAATTACTGCTCTTACTGGAAATCAAGTATTGTATCTTATCAACTTTAAAATGTTGTGACAATATCTCCGAGCTTTGAAGATGTAAAGCCTGTTCTATGCATTGTCCAAAACTGTTCAAAACTGCTTTTGTCTGTGTAGTGGGAAGCATGATAGTTTGTTTAAAACCATGTTTCTAGTTCCCTTTTTCTGATCTCTGGATCTGTCTGTGGGAAAAAAAAATCCAGCGAGGCTGAGCAGCTCTTGCCCCCTGGGCCAGTGTAGACCTGTGAGCTGCTTCACATAACTCCTGCTGTGAGTGTGCTCTAGACTGTAATTTAATAGAACCGCAGAAAAGGAGCAAAGGCAGCTGTACGTTTCGGTTGTCGTGGGCTCCTGATGTGAGTAAGCAAACAAATGTGTAGGCTGTAGGCTTCCCAACCATGTTTGGTCTTTACTTAGATAGTGAATGGGAGAAGGCAAACAATTTAGAAAACACATTTTTCTTCTTTGAGAGCTGGGGAGAAGAGAGAAAATGGAGGAATCTGTGTTCGGGAAGGCAGTGTTCCTTCTTTTTATACTGGGTTCTTCAGCAGCTCTCCTCATCTTGGCCTGGTGAGAAATGCATCCCTGCATTTAGGGGGAAAAAAAGCGTAATCGGGGGAGAAGGGAATAAATGGGGAATTGAATGTTATTTGTTGCTTTCTAAAGACCTTTGAAGCGCTGTACTTACTCTCTTGTAGGCATGCAAAGACTACTATTGATACCTCATGTTCAGTAGATCCTTGCACTGAATTTGGCCAAGATTCAAAGGTGATTCAAGGTTCCTCTTGCGCTACAAACACAGCTACATCTGTAAAACTTGTACTTTTAGGATAGTGATTATTTGTTAGTCTCCACAAGTGAAGGGCCTCTTAAAAGTATGTGTTAAATTGTGCCAAACTGGCTTTTGTGATGGCAGTTTAGCTGTGGAAAATGAAGATAATTTTGTTTGAATCTTTTCAGTCTGTCAGATCTACTTCAAATTGTTCTTGGCATTTGTGATAAGAAAAGAAGGTTTCAAAAACAAGAGTTTCAGGTTTCAACATTCATGGGATAAGGGAGCACACGTTTTAGAAGTCTGCATGTTAGCTGGTTTGCAATTTCAGCTTGTCTGAGTTCTAAGGGAAAAGTTGTGGCATTTTTGTTCTCAGTAGTGCAGCCACTTCTTGCAAGATCATAGACCTCCCCAAAAATCTCAGTTAAATTTGGCTTTGCAGCTGCTGTTGACAGCTAATCTTTTGGCTTTCATAGATGTTTTTCAACTATTTGAAGACTTGAGAGAAGCTATGTTCAGGGAGGAACTCTTTTGGAAGAAATCATATTTAACCTTAGTCTCAAATTATTGGCAGCATGCGGTCTGAACCTCAGCTTTGTCTTAAGCGTTGAAATCACTCAAAATCCACTCTTGCCCAAATAAATCTCTATGAAAGGCATCAAAAGTTTCACATCTCTGTCTGGGAGGGTGGATGTTCTCCCTATGGTTACAGTGAAAACTCTGTTGGAGGCTGATTGTTGAATATGATCTTCGGAGCTGGATGGCAGGAAGAAGGTTCCAAGAGGTCGTCGCTGTCTTTTCAAGATGTGTTGCTTCCCTGCTGTAGTGAAAGGGTTTCTAATCCGCTTGTCATTATTTGTGTCTTTGATGGAGCGTTCGCTTATCAGCTCATTCAGAGGACTCAGGTGTTCTTGAATACGACGTTTTATTTAAAACGTTGGCCTTAGTAAGGAATCTGTCCAAGCATGTCAAGATTATCCTCCTTCAACTCGCAGAGACCCACAAGAGCAGTTTAAGGGGGAGGGGGAGGAGGGAAGAAACAGGACAGCTTTTTTTGTTGTGTCCTGTCGATTGCACAGTACTGCAATGCCCTTGTGGACTTGAGTTGAATTCCCTCTGTCAGGCGAAAACTTTTGATAAATAAGCCAGTCACATGAGATATAAGGGGTCATCAGAGTGGGTGAGCAGCCTTAATAGGTGATCTGATAGAGGGCCTCATGCTTGGGACAGAGTTCAAAACTGTGGTGTCAGAGTTGTCTTATGAGTAAGTCAGTATGTTTCATGAGGGGGAAAAGCTGGCAACGTTTCCCATGCTCTACAGGTGCAAATTTTGTATTCTGTGTTAACTACAGGCTCTGTAACCTTCAGTCATGCTGGACCTCTTTTTGGAATATGTCACCCAGGCTGTAACAAGGCCATTGCATGTGACATTGTATGTTCCAAATTTTTTCTTATCAGTGGAAGTTTCATCCTGATATTTGAACTCGAGGAGTCTTTTTCTATGGACTGTCATAAATCTTGCTTTGCGCTCATGTAGATAAGCAAATGCTGAGAAGGACAGAAGTAATCTTCACTCAGCAATCAGGTTAATATCTGATTATATCTGATTAATATCTGGGGTAGAGCTAGTTTGCTAAGAAAGCTGCAGCAGTGAATTGATCAAACTTAACTTCAGAGAAACAATTTCTTAAAACTTAAGAAAGTCAGTGTTTCATTTTGGTCCATGTCAACACTATGCTGAGTAGTTTCAAAAGTTAATATATCCAGTAACTAGTTTATCTTGTAAGTGAATGTGACTGACACCATTTCTAGGACACCTGTGGGTAAAAACTCTTCCATAGTGTTCTTGATTTGCTTTCCGCTGCAGTATGAAGGAAGTACAATAGGAAAAGGCTGCAGACATTTTGCATTTATGCTGGGCATTGTGCTCTCCCTCCCCCCGTCTCAACGTGGCCTGTTAATTTGTATTGGAAATGTTCCATGGACTTCTCTTGTAGGCAGAGAATATTTGGTCTCCAGATGTTGCTGGCATTTGTTTTGATGTTTTCATCAAAATACCTTGTAGCAAGTGTTAGGTTGGGAATGGGACTCATATTGTAAGCAAGCCCCTCTCCGTTTATTTCTGGTTGTATTTCATGACAGTCCCTTCCCCCCCCCCCCCCCCCCCTTTTAAACTTCTGTTGTTGAAGGCATCATTCTTTGTTCATACTGCCGCTGGACTGCAGCTCATCCTTTTCATTCT